>NC_056731.1:1785211143-1785263643 GCF_019279795.1 Protopterus annectens
GCTGCTCTCTTCTCTGGGTAAGAGGATTCATACTGCTTAGCAAATATACCAACCCAGCATCATAAGACTGCAGGGCATTGTTTGAAATCACTTGCACTGGTATCCCATGGTGGGAAATATTGATTTCAGATACCTTACAATAAGCTGAGCTATACTGCCACTCAGCCAACCTATTTCTCAGAAATGTGGAAAGGAATCAATAATTAAAACATAACAGAGGGTATATCTGTCAAATTTAATTTAGAATTTTTTGGCAACAAACTATATCCTTCACTGATTCGTTTTTTTTTTTTTCGAATGTGGCATAGAATGCCAAGGAAGTTCCAGGGCTTGCTCAGAGAGACAGCACAATGTAAGAAGCAGTTTTGGATTCGTATGACTCCATACTGTGTCAGCTTGTACAGAATTTATTGTTTTATCCCTAAATCAGACAAGTCATTGATATATGCACTTGTGCATTTTGGCCAAGATGATTGTTCCATTTAAAACTGCAAGGGCTTTTGCTATCCCTTTTCTACACTCAAAACACAAAGGAAATTACTGGCAACTTTCTTCAAAGTACCGCCATAGGCCTAGGTATCATATCGATTATCCTGCATACTTCTATTTTCTAACTTACTGATTGGTCTTCGAGTACCCCCATTAGGATTATATGATAAGACACACTAGTAATAACTTGCATTATATTGTAAAAGTACAGCTTTTTGTCTTTTTGTCTTTGTGGATTACATGATCTGTTTTATTAACCCTATGCCATTAATTTGTGTGTATGTTTGTGTTTGCATATGTCTGCTCGTGTGTGTGTGTGTGTGTGTGTGTGTGTGTGTGTGTGTGTGTGTGTGTGTGTGTTTATGTGTGTGTGTCTATGCACATGTGTGTAACGTGTGTAAAAGTATGTGTGTATGTGTGGAATGGAGATGCTGCAGTGGTCAACATTTAAACCAGGCTTGTTTATGATAGGTAATATTCCAACCCAAGATGTCTGAATAGAATATTTTTAAAGCAAACGAAAATTATCTGAAACTTTATTTCTCTTGCATTCTCTCATTAACCAGGTAAACCTACTAGATTCATGTTTCTCTTTACAGGAATGACCTAGTAACATGCAACAGTTAATTGACTATTTCAAAGTCACTCAGTTTGAAAAAAGGAGACCTACTGGACAGAATTCATTATCAGTTCATACTCTTTTTCCCTCTCTACTAAACTGCCACCCCAATCACTAAATTGCCACCCCCTGCACTAAACTGTCATGTAACTTGACAATCTCCCAAACCCCCTACATTAAACTGCCAACCATCCTGGACTAACCTGCCCACTATCCCACACTAATTTGCCAGACCCCCTGTACAACCTTCCAAACTCCTCTGCAATAACCTGTTAACACTCCCTGCACTAACCTACCAATCGCAATGCCTAAACCCACCAACTCTCCTGCACTAAAGTGCTACACTGTTCCTAGACACTGTTTATTAAGTCCTAAGTACAGGATTTTCATGCCTTCAGTGAAACCCATCAGATATAGTTTTCTGAAATAGTCAGCGATATTACTTACAAAATGTCAGTATTAATAGATCAAGTAAAATATGGACATTATTTCTGCTTCAATAGTAAATACATTGTAACAAAGCATAAAGTCCAGTTAGAAAGGAAACAGCCAACTGTTACATTTAATGATAATACCATCCCAGTACACAGGGCGCGTGCAACAAAAAGATTAAAAACGTAGTGAAAGCAAAATGTACTTGGAAAAAAATGTGCTTTGATAGCAATACATGAAAACACCTTTTCCAAAAAAAGTAAATGCCTAGAGCAGCTACAGATGCAAGTAGACATCATGCTTTTAGTTCAAGAAAACAAGTTTTGAGGGGATATGCTGTATTGTTGTGAGAAAAATGCCAAGGCTGAGACTTAATTATTAAATGCAAGTAGTTTGTACCCTATTTTATGAAAATACACTGCAAAAATCTCATGAAGGAAAAGCTTGAGCGATGACTTGAGGTGAGTAGTCAGTCCTAACTTAATAAGGCACACTAAAGAAACTCCAAAACGACCTACCTAATCTGTGCTGTGGTAGCTTGCAGTTGTAAAACAATTTGTAAAATTGTCAGCATGAACATGGAGAATATGAATACATTAACTTTAATGCATAAAGAAATGGATAACAATAGGACCAACATAATTGCAAGAAAAGTCTCCAGAATTAAATGATATTGAGCACTGTATCTCAATGCATAATTTGATCAAAGAAACATGCAAGTCCTCTCTATAAGGACTAGTACTCTGAAGTTGTGAAAATAAAAGGATATGACACACTTTTTTCCCTTTAACACCATTACTTTTTGACTCAAGAGACAAAACTACTGTTCATGTAATCAAGGCCAATGTCTATAACTGGGTGTAATCCAAAAGGTAGAATAAACATCTGTTAGAAAAGATTTTGTGGGTGCAAAAAAAGAGAGAGAAAAATGCACAAATTAGTGAATGGTAGTTTGGGTGAATCACATATGGTTGAATTTAATTTCATATAGTTTAAGTAAGCAGGAATGTGTGAGAAAACAATGCTTATATGAAAAAGTGAAGTATATGAAGATGTGCAAGGCTGTGTTACAGCAGTTGTGAATATATAAGTATTCACAGGTTAGAGTTAGATTATGTGTTGGACAACTGAATAAATTCAGTGTTGTGCATATTTTGCGTTGAATGTGTTCGTTGGTTCTTTTCCCTTTTGTTTTGTGTAGTGATACTGGTAAACAAAGGGTTTTTAATAACCTAATATGTAGGGTTAGGTTTAGGGGCAGGAGTAGTGTTAGGGTTATAGTAATGGTTAGCATGCACGAGTAATATGGAATGCTGTCGGTGGGGGGGGGGGGTCGAAGCTCTGCCCACCTTACTTGTTTGTGCTAAGCCTAAAAGTAATGCTAATCCTACTTCTGCCCTAACTCTAACCCTACATATTGTTTTACAAAAAAACCTTTCCCTAACAGTATCACTACCAAGATAACACTTGATCTTGGTTTTCTAGCTGGGGGCTACTGATATAGGGCTTTTGTAGTGGGGAGAGTATTCAATGTATTTTGATTCACTTTTATGAGTCATTTCATGTTCTGTGATTGCCTCTCTTTTGAGTTTTCTACTTTTCATGTTGTAATCCCATAATGAAAGCACTGCACATGTTATAACATCCAAAATACTTGCTCTTTTTGAAGATGCTTTGTTCATTCTGTTCTTGAAGACTCCTCTGAGGCCTTGTGGGCAAATTTACATAATATCATCAGCCAGGCACTGTATTAAAAACTGTTTCAAAAACATGAAAACAAACTATTCTTCATCTTTTTACTCACCCGATTCTTTTCACACACATATGAAAATTATTACCACCTAATATCTAGACATTTTACTGATATATGTTCATGCGTAGGGACACTGATTTATGGTTTTCCTATCAATCAACCAAGCAAACAATCAATAATAAATAAATAAATAAATAAATAAATAAATAAATATAAATAAATAAATAAAACATTTGTTTTCATGAAATGAAATCTGGAAATTATATCCATAATTTTTAAATGTAATTTTTGGTTATTGCAGTGGTTTTATTATAATTTTCTAGTGCATGTAGTGCATATATGCAAATATAATTATTTGCATGCAAAATTACTTCCAGATGCAGAACGGTCAATAGAGCAACCTGCTAATTATGTATACCAACCAACACCAAGGTCATTACCAACACAAATAAGAGAAAAAACGGAGGGTATGATGAATGAGTGCTCTTTCCAAAAATGGCAAATTCCATAAAAATTCCAGATTTTTGTTTACACATTCAGTTTAATTCAGGATTTACTGGTATTTTTCTTAGAAAATGGAAATCAGTGCCCCTCAGCATAACAAAGACAGGCTGTGGAGCTGCTGAGATTTGAAACAGCATTTTTAAAACACTGTTTGGGACTTGTTATATTTTTGGCTCTCACATAAAACTGAATTAACATTATTTTCTGTAAATCTTTAATTTCCTTATTTTTCAAAACAATTCCATTGACTTACCCATCTCAACGACAGACCAGTAGAATAAACTATTATATTTTCTCTGGCACCAATTTATATCCATATTTAAAGTAAGACAACACTGATGGTGTCCCTTTCTAGGGGGGTTCGTTTTTGAAATGCAGTGTGATGATCTTCAGCCCTCATAGTGCAGCTCTATCTTTCATTATGCACACGGGGCTTTGCAGCCCTAGCTTATTTTCTTGTTAGAGTCTTAACTTTATAGACAATTATTAGACATGCAGCTGAGGAAACCAATGAGAAGCCAAGCCCAGATCGATGATTGGGAAAGAACACTACCTGGTTAATGGACTTGCTCAGTCATAGAGTAGATAAGTACAAGATGAGGAAATCAAGCCTGGATTACAGCAAGCAGCTCATTAACATATCATGGCAGCTCATTAACATATCATGGCAGCTCATTAACATATCATGGCTTTATCCCTCTACACTCACTGGTCTAGCACCCGTTCTCATCAGGCAGCCACTCAAGCTACCAAATTAAGATATGTCAAAGGATTTGAAGCACATCTTGTTTCTTTCTTTGACATCACATCTGCACCTTATCTTACCCTTTGGTATGTTTCACTCAGTCATATAAACTAAACCTATATCCCTTAGTTAGTGCCATTTACTAAGTTACATACATTTACTAAGTGGTTTTTTTTGTTTTTATAGATGCAATGAATTAATACTTAATAGTGGAAGTGAATGAAATGTGCAAAACTGCCAAGATGACGGAGTGATTACTCCCAGGAACTGGGGTTTACTAGTTCATAAGCATCAATTTTTATATGCACAGGCAAACATATGATATCCAAATTATTGCCAGATCACGCAGGAATGTTAATTAATTGGTTGAATTTTCTGCCAGAAAATTGCTGAAAATGTGTCTTTATTGTACTTGAGTTACTTAGTGTTTCCTATTTCAATTATGGCAGGTTTAGGTCATCACCAATAATACCAGTTTTGGAATTTTCACTAAACTACCCATCCCAGTAGACGTAGACATTTAGCTAGTGTGCATGAGCATGTGTAAGAAGTTGTCCACCTATTCATAAAGGCAAATAATCATTCCCAGTGATGTCATGAGTTTGATATCCATGCATTTGCCCATGCCATGGATCATGTTGCACACCAGCTGAGTGTGCTTCATGAAGGACAGGAGTGCAGACATGGTGAGATCATGGTGTCATTGGCTGCACAGAATGAAAGCGTGTTACTTGTGGCATAGTCACTGAATCCCTAGTTACAAGAGTATTACAGCAGTGCCATATCACAAGCAGGGTTTTGCATGCCCTGACTGTTCTTAGCTGATTGCCCCATGGGAGAGGCAGGCCCCCTCTCAGCATACCAAACATTGCCCATCAGACATCAATGTCTATGCTGCAATGTGCATAAACTTCTGCTTCTGGTCCATCTGATGTGGGTACATCAGTCATGAATAGACAGCTCGCATTCATGCTCTTTCCTACAATGTATCTACAGATTCTGGTGTCACCCCATCAGTATATTCTGTGTAGCAACCTGGGCTAAGTGTTTCCAAATGTGGAAGCGCAGACTGGACCATGGTGTGAAGAGTCAGTGTGGTTGTCCTAACACTGACAGTTTATCCACTCTGTCTGGCAGTCTCAGTCTCACTCCATGATGATGATGATGATTGCTGTGCAGACCATTGACAATGTCAACTGTCTGTGATTGTTGTAAAGTTTGATGGCATGAAAGTCTGACATTTTTACTAAAAACAGGTGACTCTGTTTAATGCGTTACAGTTTATCCCTAGTTTACATTGATATATGTTGCCTGTGATATTGACAACAGTTCTGTATTACATTCTGAGTTATTTTCCTGTTTGCATCTTTTGATAATGGACAGATAGGAAAGTGTTTCACAGATGTGTGTCTCCTGTTCTATACCATACATGCATACATGCATACACCAATATGAGTCTGTATGCATACCTGTGTCACTTGTGGCTTAAGTTGATGATCGTTGTTGGGATAGATTTATGTATGTTCATACTGTTGTACATTATAATTATGTTGTTATGCCTGATGCTCAGTTTGAACATCTATTGGGTAATTGCCATTAGATGCAATCTGTGCTGCCCATGGTGGGGCAACTCTAGAGCATCAATGTTTAATGTATGTACTTCTGTACATGTGGATTTTCATGAATCACAGTTGTGTGCCAGATGATGCCATGTTGCCTGGGCTTGGACTTGTCAGAGTGACAGAATGCAACCACATCCAAAACCAATGTTTTTGTATGGGGAAATCCCCCTCCTACACCAGACATAAC
Source organism: Protopterus annectens (assembly GCF_019279795.1). Taxonomy (NCBI): domain Eukaryota; kingdom Metazoa; phylum Chordata; order Ceratodontiformes; family Protopteridae; genus Protopterus; species Protopterus annectens. The sequence goes on from NC_056731.1 coordinate 1,785,217,495, forward strand.
CCTTACTAATTATGTATACCAACACCAAGATTATCACACAACAGTGGAGAAAGGACATATGTTCATAGGTTCATACTAGGCTATCTGCCCTAGGGCATTTATAAGCCTAGCCAGAGTGTGTGTGGCTTTCACCACCCCTTAGGATGAGAATACTATACCCATTAGTTTGCTGTGCCTCTGTCCAGCAGTGATACAGAGATGATTCCCGGGGTAAACCTACGATCTCCCATCCACTCGTCAAGATTTCTCTTGAACAGAGTCAGTGAGGGGCTCTGCCTCACATGGACTGGGATTCTGTTCCATAGTGTAGGGAGTCTCTGGGTGATGAATCTGTCCCTCCAGCATGTCCTATTTATATCCGTGTTGAGGTTTAAGTCTCTTGCTCTCGTGGCTCTGGTGGATTTGGATTTTTGAGGTGGAGCATGTCCATTAATTTCGGGTTGGACATGGCCTTGTATGTCAGGCACAGATCACCTCTGAGCAGACGGTATGCGACTGAATAGAGCTGGAGTTTCTTCAGTCAGGCATCGTGATGACATATGTTTGAGCCCCTTTATCCTTTTGGTGAGGAACTTTTGGGGTCTTTCCAACTGCTGCAGGTGTCGGGTAAGGTACATTCGAATGGGGCGTTGTACTCAATCATTGGTCTGATAAGTGAAGAGTACAGGGGTACAATGACCTCTCCTGATCTGGATGTGAATCCCTTCATGATCAGGTGGGCAATGTAGAAGGTCTTCCTAACCACTTTGGCAATGTGAGTGTCAAAAGAGAGGTTACTGTCAACTTGGGTCCCCAGGTCCCTGATAACTTCTTCCGTGTTTAATGGATTACCACCTATGTGGTAATTAGGGGTTACCTTGTTTTTCCCAAAGGGTATGACTATACATTTTTTGGCATTTAGCTTAAGGCCATGGCTCTGGCACCAGTTATCCATTTCTATGAGACCTTTCTGGAGGATGTCTGTGTCTGATGGAGTGTCAATTATGGTGCCCAGTTTGCAGTCATCTGCAAATTTTGTCAGCCACAATCCCCCTATGTTTGCCTGCACTTCAGAAAAATAAATGCCGAACAAGAGGGGGCCCAGGACTGAGCCCTGTGGGACATCGCTCATGACCAGCTTAGAGTCTGACATGGCACCAGCAACTCTAACCCTGTGTGTTCTGTCCTTGAGCCAGTTTGCAACCCATCTTGTGACATATGGGTTTACATCTAAGCTGGTGAGCTTTTCTATGATGCCGGAGTGGGGTATTGTGTCGAACGCTTTTGCTAGGTCAAGGTAGGCTGTGTGAACTGCCTTACCCTCATCAATGGCCTTAGTGACTGTTTCGAAAGTCGACCAAGTTCAAGAGGCAGGATCTGCCCTTGACAAAGCCAAATTGGGTAGGATCCAGTGTCTGTAGGTCCCCAATGTCTTTATTTATGAGTTCCATTATGATCCTCTCCATAGCTTTGCAGACAAAGATTGTCAAGCTTATGGGGCGGTAATTTCCAGGGTCCGTAGAAGCACCGCCTTTGTGGAGTGGGACCACAGTTGCCGTACGCCATTCTTTGGGTACGTATCCTGTAGTAAGGCTAAGATTAAACAGCAGCCTTATGTGTGGGTTTAGTTCCTCATTGAGTTTGTGTAGCACACAGCCGGGGACACCGTCCGGTCCCATTGATGCTGTGTTTTTTGCTTTAGAGAGAGCAGCTCTCACCTGGGCATCTGAGATGTTTGGGAGGCTAGACTCTGGTGGGATAGATATTTCTCCTTTTGGGGGAGGGAGGAGAAATTTGCACTGAACCTGTCTGCCAGTATGTTGGCAATGTCTGTGGGTTCAGTGATTTTTTATCATTTTGGACTAATTCTGAGCATATCTGGGAGTTTCCACCCAGGTTTCTAACATAGCTAAAGAAGGCTTTATGATTGTCTTTTGTGTCATTAGCGATTTTTCTCTCAAAGTTGGCCTTGGATGATTTTATGAGTGATCGTAGTTTTTGCTAGTATTGATCAGAGATGCCTTCCCATTTAGGGATTTTGCTCTGTCATGTAGTAGCTTTCTCCTCTTGTTGTAGAGTTTGTTTATGGCTGGAGTCCACCAGACCGGGCGCCTGCCTTTGGTGGAAAGGGTCTTGATTTTATTAGGGATTGCTTGATCCATACATTCCTGGAGGTGCTCGTAGAAGGCATTTGTAAGGGTTTTAGCAGCGTGGGTTGTGGTTTCCACTGGCTCGGGGGCCTTGAAGGATACCACTCCAGTCTTAAGAAGTGTGAAGTTTGCTTTTGAGAAGTTCTTCACTGTGGTCTTTTTTGCTGGGGGTGGGGGCAGGATGTGGATCTCCAGTGAGATTAATTTATGGTCTGATCTCACCAATGAGGGATATACTTCCGGTGTGGAGCATTTTGTCCCCATGTTTGTGATGATCAGGTCTAGTATATTTTCTCCTCTTGTGGGAATGGTGACTAGTTGTTCCATAGCATTTGAGTTTATGAACTCAAGGAACCTTTGGGCTAGGGTGTTGGGGCTTGAGTAATGTTCCCAGTCTATGTTTGGGTAGTTAAAGTCACCCAATATGATGGTGTTTGGAGAGACATTCATACTCTCCAGTGTCTTCAGGAAGGCTGTGTGGGTTTCCTGAGTTTAAGAAGGTGGTCTGTAGCATGTTACAAACTGTAGGGCAGTTTTACCTATGGTTAATTGCACCTGGATGGTCTCCGATGCTTCGTGCGTTGCCACTAACCTGGTGGTGTGGGTATCCTTTATGAATATGGATACTCCCCCTCCTTTTGTGGTTCGGTCCGGATTTTGGGGCCGGAACGCATGATATGAGGTATAACCTGATAGTGCTGGGGTGGTCTCAGGAGCCTTGAACTAGGTTTCAGTCACAGCACAGACATCGATGTTCTCCATACTGAGGAGGGCTTCGAGGGCGTGCATCTTGAGGTTTAGACTTCTGGCATTGAGCAGTATTACCCTTAGTTTTTCTCCATTTTTGTTTTCTAGGGCGGTAGGTTTATCATTTGAGCCTTGCCTAAAAAAGGCACTATGGGGTTGGCAAGAGCCTTTGCCAATATCCGGAAGCCCAGGGGTGACAGGTGCAAGCCATCCCTTGCGAAGCAGCGTGGCTTGTCTGCTCTTCTTTAGTATAAACTCTTCTTTAGTATAACCTTAATTTCATTGAAAAATTGTAGACATTTGTTGTTGATATTTTGTATTTAGATATTTTTGACTAGACCCATATGTATATACACACACACACGTGCAAAAACACACACACACACACACACACACACACACACATATATATATATATATATATATATATATATAAATAAAAGCTTGCCTTACTTTTTCTATTTCAGTATTTATAGTGGTTTAGTGCAAACCATAATTTGTTTATCTTAATGCTACATATTTTTTCTGAATGTAGGATTTCTCTTATGTTGTTTATTTCCTGTTGTATGAAATCATGCTTCACTGTTATTGATGTTCTTGTGGCCCAAACTATGCCTAAGAAGTGTCTAAGACCAGTATACTATTCTGATTAACAAATGGCAAATAAATAAATGTATGAATAAAGATGTAAAAAAAGTAATATGCACAGATCTTTTTACCTAGGAAAATGAAATTTGTCACTGACACCACTTCTTCTTCATCTATTTGAAAATAATTGATATGAGAAGATGAAGTAATTATGTTTTTTTTTACTTTTTACTGTCATCTTTATCAATAGGCTCTTCAATTTTTTAACACTTTCAAGCATCAGATAAACGTTATGTTCATAAATGAGACTGCGGATATTATTTCTAGCAATTTTGATTCCAGCATTTAATTTTTGAATGCAGTATTTTGTCTGATATATTCAGCTCATATATTAATAATGCAGGGAGACAATATGGACACTTGTCACACTACTTTTACAATCATAAAACACTTGGTCATTCCATATTTACTTTTAACCTTTGTTTCTTGTTCTACATATAACATCCCCAATGCAACAGTCTGTTATGGTTCACACAGTCAAAGGTTTTAGAGTTGCCAGCAAGGCAGAAACAAATATTTTTCTTCCTCTGTTATCCATCAGATGTTAGCAAATTGATCTGTGTTAGTTCTATCACTTCTAAGATCATCTTGTGTATGTGTAATAACTGATCATTTAAAAACTTTTCAACAATGCCCTTTTTGGGATTGGAATACATACTGACCTTTTCCAGCCTAACGGCCAATGTTGTTTGTTTCAAATTTCAGGAAAATTCTTAGCAACACTGTGACAACCTTATTTTGCATGATTTTAATAGATTTGTCTGGAATTCTAGTACTTCCTGAAGAAATTTGAGTAGCAAAGCATTCTAGAGCCACTTAAGCATGTCTAGCTTTATCTACTGCATATGAACTGCCATGCTAGTGTGTTGTGTCTTTCGCAGCCTTACATAAACTCATATTTGGATATACACTAAGGTGACAAAAAATAGGGTCCAAAATGGCCTTTATTTCTACTTCTTTAATTTGTTTATAATATTTCCTCATTAAGCTTTTGTTGACATTTTATATTCCAAATAAAATCAAACACTAACAATATTAACATTCAAAACATATTTACAAATTATATCCCCAAATCTTCTAATTTTGAACTATTAATATTAAATATCACATTCTACTAATCAAACTGCGGTGGTGGTGCTGCGGTAGCGTTGTTGCCTCACAGATAGACATTGTCCTGTTCGATTTTCAGCTAGAGCGTCTTCAGTGTGGAGACATGCGTGAATGGGCGTACCTTTGTTGATGGTTGTGCATCAGGGCTGGCAACTCAGCACATAAAAATCTACTGCCAATAATTAGCGGACCGGAGTACAGCTGTGGCGACCCCTAACCGGGAAAAGCCGAAAGACACAACAACAACATTCTATTAATCAATGTAAAATTATTCTCTAATGTTTTAAATTAATATCCTTGCATTTGATTTCAGAGTGTATGTATTAATAATTTTGCCTGAAGAGAGTATTTTATTCCACTCCAATCATTCAAATGAAAAATCTAACTTTCTATGCTTTTTGCTGGTTTCTATGCTTTATATTTAGTATCTTTCTTAAATTTACTCCTTCCATAAAGGTGAAAGTAAAAGCAATAGGGGGATGTTGTAAATAACCAATTCTTAATTTCTGAATGTCCATATACATCATTTGTAACTGCTTTTAAAAGATTCTCAGTATATAAGGACACTTTATAATTTTCCATTTCACTAAATACACATTTTTAGAAGGCAAATTAAGTTGATATTGACTATTTCTTGTGCATTTTTTGGTATGTTTAATATATAGTTAAGAAGAATATTTCAATGTATGTATTTCTAACTACCTTAACAAAGAGTATACAATTTATTTCATATGTTTTAAAGACTGATGCTACTGAATCAGATTCACTATCCTGAAACCAGATGCCTCTCCTTGACCATGGCCTAATAATATTTTAAATCAATTCTAGACCTATTTAAAAATATTTCATTGAGCTTTTTTTAAATTAATTTATCTGGGATTAATTTATGATTTAATGATTCAGTGAGGTTGTTTTCAAAGTCAGGGTCTAAGCAAACCATTTAAGAGTTTACTTACTTAAAGTCCCTGAAGCTAAAGTGATATTCTTAAACCATGAATCCAACAATACCTTAAATATTTCTTGTTCTGTAATATTTTATATGTAATGATAAAGAATCCTACAGCCTACCAGCGTGTGCTAAAAAATAGTGTCTTTTAATGAAAATTTTACAGTAGGAAAGCTGACCGAACAGTTATTATTTCTAGTGTTGGTATTATAATCAATAAATCTGAGGCCAAATTTAGCACCCATTGCATCATGTTGTAAACATTTATAAATTAAGATTAAATCCTTCCTTTAAAGTCTATATACAATAGAATACAGAGAAAGATGTTCAAGTCTTCTTCTATACAGTAGTTGACTAATCTCTGCCACTTACCTAGTGAATGTTTTCTGTATGCACTTAAGTGTCTTAAAATGTGAGATACCAAATGCACAAGAGGAACAGCCAAATTTAATTGGGTGTACACTTCTGAATTGGAATGGCAATTGTTTATTTCCATATGGTAAGCACATAACCTTCAGTTAGGAACCTTTGAATATAGTCAGAACTGGAGGAGAACAAAGTTTCAACAATGAGCTTCAAAAATTATCCATTCAAGCCATCATGTCCTGCAGCAGAATTTGTCTTGATGCTAGACAAAAACTTCTTTATTTCGTCAGCCTGCATTAAGGGACAATTCTCAACTAAATCTATAAAGGGAAATGTTATAAAATTGCTAGCTTGCAAGATGTTAAAGAAGTCTTCAGCAGAAATATTTACCAGACCTCAAGGCTCAGTAATATGATTTGTACCATCTTTTAAAGATATCCTTGATGTTTTATCCATCTCATACCTACTTAAATGTTTGAAAGGGTCTTTTGTTTATTATGTTTATAGCCAGATTTAATTCGTAGTTATATCTCGATTTACTAATAAGCTTGGAAATTATTTTTTAGATCTGCTTGATGTACATTACTTTATTAAGCAGAGTTTAATGAGCCCGATAATATCTCCATAGGTTTTTTCCTCCAATGTTTTACATTGAAGAGCTTACAATTCCACCAAGAAGGAACACTTTTTCTGTCCTCAGAAACAATGCCAATGGGAGTAAAATATTCTGTCAAACTGTTAATATAATTATAGAATGTTACCCATCTTCCATGAAACAGCAATCCATTCAAAATGAATTCCCAATTCTGTGATTAGATATCAGAGTTTTCTCTTTACAAAATCAGACTGATACAACTTCCTCTTTTTCTTGCTTATTGGAGAAACAAATACAATGGCCTCAACAATGGCTAAGATGTGAACAGAGCTACCTAGCTGGGCCTCAACACAGCAAGACATAGATTTTACTTAACCATACAACATCCTAAACATTATTACCACTGTTATTATTAGTAAATATTTGTAAATAGTTATTGCAAATACTATCCACTATGATTTTATTAATAATCTTACAAGAGGAATTTGGAGCAAACCAACTAGCATTAGGGACATTTAAGTAACCTGCAATAATTACAGATTGTTTGCAAAAATACCTGTTTCCAAGATGGCATTACTTAGTATCAGTATCACGTGAAAATTTGGGAGAGTTATAGAAAAGAACAAGTCCTATTATACATACCCTATTATTATACATACACAGTATAATGAATATTTCAAACTATCGAAAAATCAACATACACTATGGCAAGTGATCAAACACAACTTGCCAATTACCAGTTAATTGAAAAAATGCAAAACAAAAAAAAGTAAATTAATTATATATACTATGAGATTAAATATATATATATATATATATATATATATATATATATATATATATAGTGGGGAAATGACAGATTCCTCGATCCCCACTGTACTATGATCTTGCAGAAGAAACAAAGCTAGGATGTGCTGCAATAAGTTGGCTTTCAATCAGCTGTACAAGCTTTTTCTAGGTCTGGCAAATTTATTTGACAATGAATAACATGTCTTCCATTGTAGTATATAATGTTTATAATAGTTTTACTAAACAAGAAGCAGTTGCTATTTAATAAAATTTCCAATACAGTATACAGTGTATAATTTTATCTGGAACCAACACTACTACAGAGAAAATTTGACTTACAATCTTTCTCTTGGTTTTGAGTAATATTAGTATAGAGAGAAGACATGCCAAGTTATAAAAATATAATCAATATCTACCACATTCTAGTCTCAGAATAAACTTAAAAAATGCCAGGAGGCTTTGGTGTCTGAGGGGACAATGAGGAATAGATCATTTAATATAGTATCAAACAGATTGATTTAGTACAAGCTGCTGGGCAAACAGTGGGGATCCTGCAGTCCTTACGAATATAAAGAAATTCAAAGAGGGCTCTTATTCTGGGGTGTGTCACTTTCTAGAATTAATAAGTGTTCAGATTAATGCCCACATCTATTAACAAATCAATCAACATACAACTAATACTCTAGTATGTTTTAAGTATGTCATATGTACTTATCTCTGTATAGCTTTTAACATCCAACTGCCTGTGATTCATGGATGAAATGTTTGTTAGAGTTGTCATAATAACTATACCTCCTCATTTATATGATTTCAAAAACCTGAATTTTTTCATTTAATTAAGATCACTTAAGGCTTTGTACTGACCATTCATTATTTAATTAATTTATTCAAATTTGCTTACTGTGGTAGAACACTGATCAAATAATGACCAATTACAAGCTCAGCCCAGGTTACATCATAATGTAACAAGACAACGCACAGTATATAAATAACAGTGGTTTGCATTTATGAGTAAGCATAAACAATCTGACAAGTAATAGCCACATAAAAATCTAACAAACCAAATATATCTACAGTTACATAATTTGATAGGAAAGGTAGAACTGAGTTAATGTATGAGAAGTAGAAGTGCTGGAGATATAAGCAGTTGTTTTTTGGTTAGGAAAGCTAATAGAGACCAGTGAGATGAAATAGGGGATTAGATTATATATGTAGTGGGTTTAGAGCAGCAATGCTAAGCCAAATCACAGTTTAGGAGGACTGACTTAATCAGTGGGTCAGATGCATGCGAGGCAAGGCTACTACTTTCTCTGGTTACTCTCCATCATCGTATATCAACCTCTTCAATTTTACAGAGCTGATAACTGATGCAACTAAACCCAACAGACATAAAGACAGAGGCTCATTTCTTGACTGGATACTAATCTCTGACCCTAATAAAATTTCAACAGCAGGAACACTTTCTTGCAGTATTATTGGCTACCTACCAGCTTATATGCTACATAAAACCTTCCCATCACCTATACAAACAAACTAAAATCTAAGTAACTTTAACTCTGTAACTCGATGAAATTCTTAGAAGCATCAGTTGGAATATATTAAAAGTCCTACCTCTTGATGAGGTTGTTGAATACTTCAACTCCACATTCCTAAACACCTTAAACAAACTAGCCCCAGTACGACAAAAAGAGTCAAAACTAGGCATACCATAAGGCACTCTAAAGCTACCAAGCAAATCATGACCGCTAGAGACAAAATATGGAAACAATGGCAAAAGCATAAGAATCCCACTGATCTCCTACAATTTAGACAGCTCCATAATCAAGCAAAGTACCTAGTCATTAAAGATAAACAAGAATTTTATCTAACTCTTCAAAAAAATCACAAGCAAAATCCAAAGAAATTTTGGAACTCAGTCTCATCTCTAAGTAACCCTGGCTCTAAAAACAACCCCTGCCAATTTCCTGAGAAAACAGCTAGCGAAATAACCACCCTCTTCAATTCACATTTCATTGACACAATAGCTAAACTTACCACTTCCTTTCCTCAAATAACATCTAATACTAATTCCCATCTACTAACACCTCCATCTCAGGATACAACACCCTCCCCACCCACCTTTTCTTTCTCCCCTATTCCCATCACTATTATAACTAAACGCCTCCTAAAACTGAAACCTGGCTCTAGGGCTCCTGACAACTTATCTCCACAATACCTCTAAATGTCATCAAGATCCATTGCCTATCCCATAAGTATACTTCTTGATAGATCCTTCCGAGAGTCCTATGTTCCTACTATCTGGAAAAAAGCATATATTCTTCCCCCTCCACAAAGGTGGTAATAACACAGATATTCCTAATTTCCAGCTTATTGCCATTCGCACTCTAAAATCCTAGAAAAATGTATCCATTATCAACTTCTAAACTATCTACTACTAAACCAACTCCTCTCCCCAACCCAACATGGGTTTAGGTCTGGCCACAGCACTACTACTGCTCTCATTTCCTTTATGGACACAGTTAATCAAGCCAGAAATGTTGGTAAATTCATATCCGTAATCTTTCTCAACCTCTCAAAAGCATTTGATACAGTCTCCCAGTCTTTAATCTTCAGTAGACTCTCCACTCTAGGTATCTCCCCTGCAATTCTAAACTGGTTCAATAACTATCTAAAGGGCAGACAACAGTCTACTAGATGGCTCAACTCTTTCAATCCATTTCGTGCATCTTCTACAGGTGTTCCCCAAGACTCCATCTTAGGACCCCTTCTTTTCAGTATTTTTATAAATGACTTCCACACCAAATTTAAAAATGGAACTCTTGTACAATATGCAGACAATTCAACTATTATCCGTTCTGCTATATCAACAACAGAACTTCTGCAGATAAGCCAGAATGCCTTTACCACTATGGAAAAGTGGATGGCTAATAATGGACTGACTCTAAATCTAACAAAACCAAACTGCTATTATTTACTACCAAGAAAAAACTTTCTGTAAATAAGACAGATTCCCCCATTCATTCTCAAAACAGCACCACTATACAGTTTGTCTCCTACACTAAATTACTAAGAATTATTCTTGATGAAAACCTTACATTTGACCTTCACATTCATAATATTATAAAAAAAAAAACATAAACTAGACACCCTCTACAGGCAAAAATACTATCTTAACCATGCTAGTAAGCATACTCTTGCCACAACCATTCTCCTAGCGTCTCTCATGTTTATAGGTTCATAGGTAGGTACTAGGCTATCAGCCAGAGGACCTATGTAAGCCTAGACAACAGGTTTCCCTGGCTTACTCCACCCAAGAAAGTTATTTTCCTGTGCCACTGTCAAGCAGAGACACAGAAGTGATCCCCGGGGTGTATTTCCTATTTCCCATCCACTCATCAAATTTTTTCTTGAAGAGTGCTAATGAAGAACTTTGCTTGACATAGCTGGGTAGCCTGTTCCAGAGTATGGGAAGTCTCTGGGACAGGAATCTATCCCTCCAGCATGTCCTGTTTATTGTGGTGACAAGGTTTAGGTCTCTAGAGTGTGTAGCTTGGAGGGATTGGGATTTCTTTAGGTGTAGCATGTCCAACAGCTCTGGGTTTGACATAGCTTTATATGTTAGGCAGAGATCACCTCAGAGTAGGCTATATGCTACGGAGTAAAGCTGGAGTTTTTTGAGACGGTCAGTGTAGGGCATCTGTTTGAGGACATTAATCCTCTTTGTGAGGTACTTCTGTGGCCTTTCCAGCTGCTGCAGATGTCTTGTGAGGTATATTCCAAAAGGGCCATTGTACTCTATAATGAGGCTAATGAGTGTCGAGTAGAGGGGAACAATAACCTATTTTTCCCTGGATGAGAACCCTTTTATGATGAGGTGTGCCATGTAAAAGGACTTCCTGACTACTGTGGCGATGTGACTATCAAAGGACAGACTACTTGCCATGGGGACCATCCAGATACAGACTGGGAATGCATTAGGTATTTGTCAAGCTTCTAGCTCAAGCTTACGGCAGCAGATCCTCAACATACCCTTGAAAAATGTAAATCAATACATGTATTTCCCGGTGTCACCTCTGGACTGATCCTGAACCATGTGTGCCTTTTATAGGATGGCACATTTCCTTTAGGTTCTAGGTGCAATTGATTGCATCCATGTTGCCATTAAGGCCCGATCAGGTCCATGAGGAAAGTGGTACTGGAAAAGGAAGGGCTATTATTCCATCAGCTGCCAGGGAGTGAGTAATTCATGGGGGTGCCTCACCAACATGTCATCCCAGCATCCTGGCAGTGGCCACAATTGCCATATTTGTTATACTAGCTCATTCTGCTGACTATTCCTGCATGGTAGGATGCTCCATGGTTACCTTGTTGGTAAGTTGTTTCTCTTTTGGCTTTTCACAGTTAGGGGTCGCCACAGCGGAACTCCGGTTTGCTAATGACTGGCAATAGATTTTCACGAATGCTGAGGTGCCAGCTCGATGTTTAACCTTCAACGAAGGCACGCCCATTTACGCACGTCTTTCGAATGCCCACCCAACCGCAGGGAGGACATGCAAACTCCACACAGAAGGCACTCCCCACACTCCAGCAGAGAATCAAATGGGAAAACCTCTTGCTGAGAGGCAACAATGCTACCGCTGCATGAACATTTTAATTAGGATTATCTAAGTATTCTTTGGAAAATATATTGCTTAGTATTTAACCACTCTTCCCTTATGTGTCCTCTTTTTTCCTTTTCTCCTTTGTTTTCTGGGTGATGCAGGCTATCCACTGGAACCATGGTTAATGACACCTGTGAAGACTCCTATGGGAACTGTGGAAAGAGAAGTACATATCAGTAGGTCACAATTGCCATTGAGAGAGTTTTTGTCCTGCATCAATCACATTTCTGATACCTGGAAGAGTCTGGGGATGCCCTTCAATATGACTTAGCTATTGCATGCAGGGTGTTTACATCATGATCATGTGCTGATGTGGTGAACTGCCTCATGACAGCATTGCAGCTGCCAGTACAGGTCCTATCACAATTAATGATACAGTTTGTGGTCAACTGGCAAGAGTAGTAAAAAAAAACCCCATGCAGCAGGCTTGTGCATGGTATACTTCTGTCCCTTTATAGAGGAATAATCGAGTCCAAATCTCTGGACACTGACTTCCATGAAGCCCTGAAAATCATTATGTATGCCCTGCAGTACTCTTACCATCTCTACCTGACTCTCTTTGTCAGTGTACTGAACCTAAACAATGTCACAGCACATTTGCTGCTGGGCAGTTAATGCTTTATATGTTTCTTGAGGTAGCTGTGATATGTGCCTGGGCATCTCACCCCTTTGTACAGATGGAACAGTGGACACTGTTACCCTTAAAATTGTGCTATTATCCAGAAGGTGTCCTTTGATTGTGGAGATACTTTTGTGAGGTTCATGGATTCTCTATCTCTTTGTACAGCCTGCATTGCAATGTCCCCATCTTCTTGACTTTGTGATCCAATGTCTCTACCTGCAGAGTTACTTACTTGCTGTGGGGTGTGTGATCCTGCCGTTAAAGCTGGCGACTGTATGACACTTTCTTCAGGCTGTCTCATAAATAATAACTATGCTGTTGCCATCCTCAGCCATTCTGATAGTGATATCTATGCTGTTGCCATCCTCTGCCGTTCTGATAGTGATATCTGTTAAATTTACTGCTATAGTGGAACTATTGTTTCTGCAGTTGATTCTGTGAAGAATTAACTGATTAAATTATTAATCAGGCAGTGAATACACTATGGAATGCTGTGAGGAATGGAGCGCACTTACCATGCATGCAATGATCGATTTCACCTGCCAGTAGTTGAATGTCATGCATTACATTAACCAGTTAACTTGAGCAGTCAGTTTATTTATGTGAATATCTTGTGGATGATGCGGATATTGGTAACTGATGGTGTCCACACCACCTCTTATTATGCCTGTACCATCCTTATCTTGTGTTAAAGGAATAAGTGCCCCCCTCCAACTCCTGCTACAGACAGTTGCAGTCTGTCTTGCCTTTTCAGTGGCATAGCCTACCATATAATTGGCCCTTTTCTTGCATTTTGCCAGTTTGAGGATCTCTTCATCAATAACATTTATGTCCATAAGTACTTGGTTCCAGGCCTTTGTTATCTCACATTGTTTAGGTCCCCTTTTCCAAAAAGGTACTTGCCATATGTCCTGAGGGCCACCAGGAGGATGCAGTTTTCCTTATGTCTATAATTGTTTTTTCACTGTCCAGATCCCTGCTGCTGCATTAGGTATTTACGTAAAACAATATAAGGTAGCAACCTACTGATGACTGATATAAGAAAATGAAATCCAGTCATGAGCCATGCAATGAAGCAATAAAAGCATGTCTGCATTCATCACAAATAAATAACTTGTGTTGCATGTTCTCAGTAAAATTTAAGCAGCAAATGAATGGAGTACAGCAACATGTATCATAACACCATGCTCATATTCCTATAAATCAGACTTTACTCGGATAAAATTGTATACTAATAATATCTATAACATCTTTCAGAAATGCAAAAAAGTATTGCAAGTATTTGCCATTTATACTGCTATCATATATTGTGATTAAAAGAAGTGCTCATGATAAAAAAAAAATTCAGTTCTCCTTCCTCATCATTTGTTGTGTTTATACTACCATGGATTCTAATGTATGACATTATTTGGGGATTCAGTGATTGCACCTAGTTTGCAGTCATTTGCAAACATGGTCTGCTGCAAGCCCTTAGTAGGGGGCCCAGCACTGACCCCTGTGATACCCCACTGGTAACAGGTCTGCTAGCTGATGTGGAGTCACCCACTTTGATAGGGTGTGTCTGGTTTGTTAGTCAGTTGGCAACCCATCTTACAATGAATGGGTTTGCATTCAGTTTGTTAAGTTTATTGGTAATGCCTGAATATGGAATTTTGCCAAAAGCCTTTGCCAGGTTGAGGTATGCTGTGTGCACAGATTTGTCCTCATCAGTGGCCTTCGTCACATTTTCAAATAAATCCACCAGATTCATCAGGCAGGATCTGCCCTTCACGAAGCAGAATTGGGTAGGATCCAGGGTTTAGTGGTCACCTTTGTCTTTATGAGGTCCATAATGATATATTCCATGGCCTTACAGATGAGGCTGGTCAGGCTTATTGGTCTTTAGTTCCCTGGGTCTGTTGCTAGGCCATCTTTGTGGAGGGGAATAACTTGTTTTTCTCCATTCGACAGGAACAAAGCCTGTGGTTAGGCTATAATTGAAAAGGGTACTTAGTGGTGATGTTAGTTCATGTTTTAGCCTGTTTAGAAGACAGCCTGGGATGTTGTCTGGTCCCATAGAGTCTGTGTTTTTTTTTGCCATGGACAAGGCTTTGAGTACCTGCTCTTTAGATACATAGGGGGAAGTTGGGGGAAGGTTTGTTGCAATTTAGGAGGGGATAAGGGAGTGAAATTTTCACCAAAACTATCCACTAGCAAGTTTGCTATCTCTGTGGGGTCAGTGTGTGTGATACCATTGGCCTCTAGTTCTGCACATGCTTGGGTCCTACTCTTTAGGTTATGCATGTAGCTGTAAAAGGCCTTATGGTTATCCTCAGCTGTACTTGCTAAGTTTCTATCAAAGGAACCCTTGGAGGATTTGACAAGTTGTCTTATTTGCCTGTTGAGACTGAGGAGGGTGCTTTTTTCATTGTTGGGGCCTTGCCTTTGTTTTCTTGGACAAAAACTTTTTGTGTTTATTGTAAAGTTTGTTGATGCTGGATGTCCACCATGGCAGCTTGTTTTTACTTGGGGCTCCGGCTTTGATTCTTTCTGGTATGACTGAGTTTATACACTTATGCAAGTGATTGTACAGGGGTTTAGTGTAACTTTGGTGTGGTTACCATTTCCAGCTTGGGGTGGGGCTTGTAATGCATTTATACCTTCACCTAGGAGGGTTTAGCTTGCCTTGGTGAAGTTTTTTAGTCTGATTTCACCATTTGTGAGTTCTGGTGTTATTGCTAGCTTGAAGGTGACTGATTTGTGGTCAGTTTTAAGTAATGAGGGTCCAACAGCTGCAACAGTGCATCTTTTTGACATGTTGGTGAGGACCAGATCTAGAAGGTTTGTTCCCCTTGTTCATGTATGGACAATTTGTTCCAGGGCATTTGAATTAACAAAGTCAAGGAACTTTTGCACTAGCGAGTTAGGGCTAGTGTAGATTTCCCAGTGGATGGTGGGATAATTGAAATCTCCCATAAACAGTGTTTTTCAGTAAAATTGGGATTGTCAACAGTTTAGTCAAGTATGCTTCGTGGACATCGTGACCCATAGAGGAGGATCTATAACTAGCTCTGACTTGAATAGGGATCTTACTCACTGTAACCTGAACCTGGAGTAACTGCATAGAGTTGTCCAGTCTAACTTGACAGGATGTGAATTTATCTCTAATATAGATTGAAACACTGCCTCCTTTGGTAATCACGCATACATTTTGTGGTCTAATGGTGTGGAAGGTATTGTAGCCTCATAATGCTGGGGTACTTTCTGAGGCCTAGAACCAGTTTCTGTGACTGCACAGACATCTAGTTCTTTAGTGATAAAAGTGCTTGCAGGGAGGGCAGTTTTTCCCTTAAGCTCCTAGCATTTAGCAGCATGACTCTTATTTTGTTCTGATTGGTTAATTTCACATTGGTAATGTTGTTTTCAAGACCTTGCCTAAGAAAGGCACTATGGGGGAGGCAAGAGCCTTTGCCAGCAGCTGAAAGCCTAGAGGTGCCAGGTGCAAGCTATCTCTGGCAAATTAGCAAGGTTTGTCAACCATGGCTTCCCAGGCTGATAAGAATTGGATCCACTTTGAATGACACCAAAAAGACAGTTATTGAAATCAATCATTTTTTTGTGTATATTGTGGCATCATTGTAGGTGAGGGTAATATGCCGCTCAAGGTTAGGGACAACCTGTCTGGGATACATACTTAGAGAGCTCAATCATGTTTATTTTCATATAGTCCAGTGAGGTACATGATCTGACAAATCCTGCCACCAGACAGGTAGCTGACTGTGACTTTCTCCATGTCCAACCTGGTGAGTGGGACATCTGTGTGCCTCACTTCTGAGTCTCCAGTGACAAGAAAATTTGTTTCTGAGTGTCATGCCTTACAGGCTTGGTGACTGAGACAGTGTTGTTGCTATGTGTCATAGGTGCTGTTCAGACTGTTTTTATTGTAGCAGTCTTGTGTGTTGGAGGCAGCCGGTGTTTTGGTAAGTTTTTCGAGAAAACCCCCATGTATGTGGATTTACATATTTGATGTGTACTATGTGTATGAGTAGTGGTATATGTTTGAGTAGTGGTACTACAAGCATAATATTGTGGTCGGTGAGTTGACAACCTTCTCTGTGTTACTGTTTTGTGAGAGAGAGAGAGCATGGATTCTATATTCTTGGTGTAAATGCATCTCTGTACTAGACTGTGTTATTGGAAGAGGGTTGTCCGTGTATATATACTCCAGTACCAACTACTTAGCTCAATGCTTTCTGGAATTCATAAACTTCAGTGCCCTGGATCAACTTATCCACACCTCCACCAGGGGCAACAATATCTTAGACCTAGTCATTACCAACATGAGTGACTGGTGTTCCACACCTGAAGTCAGCTCCTCGTTGGTCCGATCCGACCATAAGTTAATCACCCTTGATATCCACATCCCGCCCCCACCCCCCCCTTAAGGAAACCCACAGTAAAAAATTTCTCCAAAGCCAACCTCGTGTTTCTTAAGACAGAAGTGGTGAACTTCATGACACCCATACAGTTACAACTGCTGAATCCTACACAAATCCACTCTGTAAGCACTTACACGAGTGCATGGATCATGATATCCCAAACAGAACCAAGAAGCTATCCTCCAAAAAAGAAAGCCAATCTTGTGATCCCCTGCCATAAATAAACTGTACAACAGGAGGAAGAAACTGTTGCAAAAGAGAGTAAAAGCTCATGAGTGGAGGAGCTCCCTGGTCAGCCTCAGTAAGAAGCTGAGATCCCTTATAAGATCCCCCAAATCTAGCTACGAAAGCAAAATTGCTACTAATTCTAAGGACAACCACAAAGCATTCTATAGCTATGTCAAGAATCTCAATGACAACACCCAGATCTGCTCTGAGTTACAGCACAATGCATGAAAATTACTGAACAAACTGATATTGCCAACATCCTGGCAGATAGGTTCAGTGCTAACTTTATCTCGTCTCACCCCCTAAAGGACCCATATCTATACAGGAAGAATGCAGAGTCCCTGTAATCACAACTACGCAGGTAAAAGCTGAACTCTCTAAAGCCAAAAACACAGCATCCATGGGACCGGACAACATCCCAGGCTGCGTTTTACATGAACTTCAGAATGAACTGGCTCCCCACCTAAGCACCATGTTCAATAATAGCCTCGCATCAGGCTTTGTGCCCACTGAATGGTGCACAGCAACAGTTACCCCACTCCACAAAGGGGGAGCCACCACTGATCCTGGGAACTATCGCCCTATTAGCCTGATGAGCCTGTTCTGCAAGGCCATGGAACATATCATCATGGAACTCATAAACAAAGACATTGGTAACCTCCAAGCTCTGGATCCCACCCAGTTCAGATTTGTGAAAGGCAGATCGTGCCTCCTGAACCTGATCGACTTCTTTGAGGCAGTCACCAAAGCCGTAGAAGAGGGTAAGGTGGTTCACACAGCCTATCTTGACCTCGCCAAGGCTTTCGACACCATCCCCCATTCTGGAATTATAGCTAAACTCACTAAACTAGGTATAAATCCCTATGTCACAAGATGGGTTGCCAACTGGCTCACTGACAGAACTTACACTGTAAAAGTTGCAGACTCCAAATCTAACCTCAAACCAGTGACAAGTGGAGTACCACAGGGTTCAGTCCTGGGACCTCTCCTGTTTGGTATCTACTTCTCTGAAGTACAGGCTAACACAGAAGGCCTCTGGCTAATGAACTTCACAGATGACTGCAAACTAGGAGCCATAGTCAAGTCCCCAAATGATGTGGAAATCCTACAGAAAGGTCTCGCTGAGACAGATGCCTGGTGTCAGAGCCATGGCCTCAAGTTCAATGCCAAAAAGTGCAATGTCATCCCCTTTGGTAAAAACTCTGTACCCATGAACTAGCACATATGCAGCAATCTACTTAACACTGAATGTGTGATAAGAGACCTTGGGACCCAGGTGGACAGCAGTCTCTCCTTTGATAGTCATATCGCTACAGTAGTCAGTAAGTCCTTCTACGTGGCACACCTCATCATAAAAGGGTTTTCATCCAGGAAAAAAGAGGTAATTGTTCCCCTCTACTTGACACTCATTAGACCCATTATAGATTACAATGACCCTTTTCGAATGTACCTCACAAGCATCTGCAGCAGCTGGAAAGGCCACAGAAATACCTCACAAAGAGGATTACTGGCTTCAAACAAATGCCCTACACTGACCGTCTCAAACAACTCCAGCTTTACTCCGTAGCATATAGCCTACTCTGAGGTGATCTCTGCCTAACATATAAAGCTATGTTAAACCCAGAGCTATTGGACATGCTACACCTGAGGAGATCCCAATCCCTCCGAGCTATATGCTCTAGGGACCTAAATCTTGTCACCACAATAAACAGGACATGCTGGAGGGATAGATTCCTGTCCCAGAGACTTCCCATACTCTAGAACAGGCTACCCATCTATGTCAAGCAAAGTTCTTCATTAGCACTCTTCAAGAAAGATCGTGATGAGTGGATGGGAAATAGGAAGTACACCCCGGGGATCACTTCTGTGTCTCTGCTTGACAGTGGCACAGGAAAATAACTTTCTTGGGTGACGTAAGCCAGGGAACCTTGTTGGCTAGGCTTACATAGGCCCTTGGGCCAATAGCCTAGTACCTACCTATGTGCCTATGAACCTATATGAGGCAATTTCTACACTGCCTCAAGAGACCCAAGTCAACAAGGTTGGTGTGAGAAACAAGGGTAGTGCAACATTTCATAATGTTCAGAAAGTTGTCATTAGGGTGGTTATTCAGAATCAATCATGGAGGGGCTCAGTGGATGGATATTTCTGTCTGGGTTTTAGGAGAAATTTGCTGAATTTAACTGGTCAGATTTTGGCGCACAACTGTGTGGCAGAGAGGGGTGCTGCATGATGTGTAAACAAGCAGAAACTTGCTTAAATGCAGGACTTAAGTACCAGAAGCTAAAAACTTGAACAAAAAATGTAAAAAGATTCAAAAGGACCCTGGTCCCAATCAGTATAACAGTGTAGTTTAGTACACAGTAAATAAATACAGTATAAAAATAGGAAACAGGAAATAAAAAAGTACAGTAAATAGTATAAATAAACAAAAAACATGCAACTTATGGATTTTTTGAAGCTCAGAAGCCTCTAGTCATCTGGCATCTCAGCTCAGAGTTGTGGCTGGTAGCCCACTTCAATTCAGCATGGTAAAAACAAGCAGAAACCTGCTCAAATGCAGGGCCTAAATACCAGAAGCTAAAAACTTAAAAGAAAAAACTTTAAAAAGATTTAAAGGACCAATGAAGACACTTATTCCAAGTCCTAGACCAGCTTCCCTTTACCAGACAGGTCCCAATCAGCACAATTCTCTCACAAAAGTGCAGATAGGCCCTTTCCAATCTAAGAAGGCCTGAAAAATGTGCTTAGAACAAACAAACCACTATAAACAGTTCCAGAAGCAGCAATCCTGTATCTGGACTATGCTACAGCTACTAGCTACCCTAGTTTCAGTGGGAAACACTACAGAATGTTTAAAACAGCAGAAATATGCCAGTGAGACACTAAAAAATGTTTAAACAGCAGAAAATCAGCAAGGAGGCTCTAAAGAATGTTATAAACAGTTAACAGATCAGTTATTTAAACACTGCTTGGTGAGAAAACCAGAACCAGCTGAACAGATAGCTTAAAAAAGTGAAAAAATAACAGTAAATACTTAACAAACAAAGAAACTTAAAAAAAAAAAATTGTAAACAGCGAAAACAGCAAATGACTGCAAATTAGGTGCAATCATTGAATCCCCAAATAATGTCAGCATACTCCAGGAGGGTCTCCTGCAGACCAGTGTCTGGTGTATTGGTCACAGTCTCAAACTGAATGCAAAGAAATGCATCATTATTCCCTTTGACACAAACAATGCCCCTCACACTATCAAATCAACAACAAAACTTAAGTACCCATGAAGTAGTAAGGGACTTGGGATCACAAGTTGACTGTGACCTTAACTTCTACCACCATGTGTCTACTATAGTAAGGAAAGCTTTCTACATAGCACACTTGATTAGTAAAAGCATCAGCACAACAGCAAAAAAAGTTAGAACCGCCCTATACTTGGCACTCATCTGGCCCATAAATGAGTATAACACCCTTTTTGGTATGTACTGCAGCAATTAGAGACCTCAGAGGTTTCTAACAAAGAAGATCAAGGGGCTCCAGCATGTGCCATACACAGACTGACTAAAGTCCTTTTCACTATACTCGTATCGTATAGTCTTCTTAGGGGAGATTTACGCCTGGCCTACAGAGCAATCCAAGACCTAAACCTAATGAATTTGCTACATATCCATAAATCAAACAGGACTAAGGCTACCCATTCCAGGGACCTAAATAGGGCTTGCAACTTAAATACGACATGGTGGAGGGACAAATTTATCTCCTAGCATCTGCTGCATCTTTCTAACAGGCTACCAATTCATGTGAAACAAGGCACCTTTATGACACTGTTCAAGAGCAACCTGGATAAGTGGAGAGGGTACCATAAATTCTTACCAGGGACAGAGCCCCCAACCTTCCTGGGCATGGGCAGTCATCACTAAATGCAATCTTGGGTATTGACTAGCATTTCTATGATATTGCAATTAGATGAAATGGCTAGGCTTAAATTGACCTTTGGGTCGATAGCTTAGTAATTTCCTATGATCTTATGACTGACACTCACAACTCCTGTTTCACAGTATGACAATATCACAATATATTGATGTAACTGGAGTAAATCAAAATTCACCAGGTTAAAACAGTGTATTAATAACCTGTTAAGCATAATCCACAAATGCAAAAAAGTATAAAAAACATGTATCTTTCACATTGCCATTATATGCTGGTTTTAAAAGAAATGCCAAAAATAATAAAATATCCAGTTGTCCTTCCCCATACCTTTCTAGTATTACAGCAATGAATTCCCATTCCCAGTTCCTGTCCCATTCCCTACAGTAAAAGGAATCAACTGCATATAACCGTCATATTAATGAAAGAAAAAGTGTTCATGATAGTATGACAAGATGGTAATTACATTGTGCATGAATATGCACCACTTGCCAATTATTTAAAAGTATATTGCTTTTTTATTTTACTTTAAAAAGTCTGCACTTCCTAACTCAACTGATCACAGCTAAACCTAGTGGTATTACAGTTTTCACATAAATACAGGCTTACATGCTTACATAGGTTCATAGGTTATAGGTAGGTACTAGACTATCTGCCCGAAGGCATTTATAAGCCTAGCCAGAATGTGTTGGCTTTCGATGGCCCCTTAGATTAGTTCCCTGTGCCTCTGTCCAGCAGAGACATTGAAGTGATCCCTGGGGTAAACTTTCTGTTTCCCATCCACTCATCAAGGTTTCTCTTGAAGAGTGTTAGCGAAGAGCTCTGCCTAATGTAGATTGGAATCTTGTTCCAAAGCATGGGAAGTCTCTGGGACAGGAATCTATCCCTCCAGCACGTCCTATTTATTGTTGTAGTGAGGTTTAGATCCCTAGAGCATGTGGCTCGAGGGGATAATATTTTCTTTAAGTGGAGCATGCCCATCAATTCTGGGTTGGACATGGCCTTGTATGTCAGGCAGAGGTCACTTCTGAGTAAGCGGTATGCAACCGAGTACAGCTGGAGTTTCTTCAGTCGAGCTGCATAGGGCATCTGTTTGAGGCCAGTGATCCTACTGGTGAGGTACTTCTGTGGCCTTTGCAGCTGTTGCAGGTGCCTTGTAAGGTACATCCAAAATGGGGCATTGTATTCTATGATGGATATGATGAGTGATGAGTAAAGGGGCACAATGACCTCTTTTGATCTGGATGCAAACCCTTTTGTGATTAGTTGGGCCACATAGAAGGATTTTCTAACCACTTTGGCAATGTGATTATCAAAGGAGAGATTACTATCTACTTGGGTCCCCAGATCCCTTATTATGTTTTTTGTATTTATGGGAATACCACCTATGTGGTAGTGTGTGGGTACTTTGTTTTTTCCAAAGGGAATGGCTATGCACCTTTTTGGCATATAGCTTGAGGCCATGATTTTGAGACCAGGTTTCCGTCTCAGTGTGACCCTTTTGGAGGATGTCTATGTCAGCCAGAGAGTCAATTATTTGCAGTCGTCTGTGAACTTGGTCAGCCATAGTCCTCCTCTGCTTGCCTGTAACTCTGAGTATATGCCAAACAGAAAGGGTCCTAGGACTGAGCCCTGGGGAATGTCACTTGTAACTAGTTTAGAGTCAGACCTAGTGCCCACAACTCTCACCATGTGGGTTCTGTCCATGACCCAATTGGAAACCCATCTTGTGACATAGGGATTTATGTTCAGGCTGGTGAGCTTGTATATAACACCAGAATGGGGAATGGTGTTGAAGGCCTTTGCAAGGTCTAGGTAGGTTCTGTGTACCACCATTCCCTCGTCTATAGCCTTGGTAACTGTCTCAAAGAAGTCCACCAGGTTTAGAAGGCATGATCTGCCCTTAACAAAGACGAACTGGGTAGGGTCCAGTGTTTAGAGGATCCCAATGTCTCTGTTAATGAGTTCCATGAAGATGCACTCCATAGCCTTGCAGACCAAGCTAGTCAGGCTTATAGGGTGATAGTTCCTGTGGTCTGTTGTGGCTCCACCTTTGTGGAGTGGAATTACTGTTGCTGTGCACCACTCTGTGGGTATGTAGCCTATGGAGAGGCGGAGTTTGAACAGTGTGTTTAGGTGAGGGATTAGTTCGTCTTTTTTAGCTGGTGTAGGACACAGCCTGGGACACCGTCCGGTCCCACTGATGTTGTGTTTTTGGCTTTGGAAAGGTCTGTTTTAACCTGAGTGTCTGTGATTTCAGGGGCTCTACATTCCTCTGATATGGTTATGGGCCCTTTTGGGGGTGAGAGGGTGAAGTCTGCACTGAACCTGTCTGCCAGGATGTTGGCAATATCAGTTGTTTCAGTGTATTTTGTGCCATTGTGCACTAACTCCGAGCAGATCTGAGCATTGCCACTTAGATTCTTGACATAGCTAAAAAAGGCCTTCTGGTTATCTTTGGAGTCCTTGGCAATTTTTCTTTCGAAGCTCGCCTTGGACGATTTTATGAGGGATTGTAGTTTCTTGCTGATACTGATCAGGGATGTCTGATACTGATCAGGGATGTCTTCCCTTCTTGGGATTTTACTCTTTTCTGTACTAGCTTCCTCCTTCCTTTGTATAGCTTGTTTATGGCATGGGTCCACCAGACTGGTTTCCTTTTTTTGGAGGAGTGAGTCTTGGTTTTGCTTGGGATAGCATGATCCATGCATTCTTGTAGGTGCTTGCACAGCATTATCCTTTAGCATGGGGGCTTTGAAACTTTCCACCTCAGTCTTAAGTTACATGAAGTTTGCTTTTGAAAAATATTTTCATGGTGGTTTCCTTGTCCGGGGGTGGGGGCGGAATGTGGATATCCAAAGTGATTTGTTTATGGTCAGATCTAACCAGCGAGGGGTTGACCATTGATGGGGAATACCAGTCGCCCATGTTGGTGAAGACCAGGTCCAATATGCTGTCACCTCTGGTGGGAGTGTTGACCAGATGAGTTTATAAATTCTAGGAAATGTTGGGTAAGGGAGTTAGTACTTGAGTAGTTCTCCCAGTTAATGTTCGGGTAGTTGAAATTACCCAATATTAGGGTGTTTGGTAGGACCTTTATGTTTCCCAATGTTTCCAGAAATGCAGAATGGGGGTCCTGGGACATGGTGGATGATCTGTAGCAAGCTACAATTTGAGTTGCAGTTTTGCCCATTGTTAGTTACCCATGGATTATCTCTAAAGCATCGTGCTGTTCCACTAACCTGGAGGTGTGAGTATCCTTGATGAATATGGATACTGCCCTATCTTTTGTATTTCGGTCCGGGTTCTGTGGCTGAAATGTATGGTATGAGTTGTAGCCAGGTAGTGCTGGGGTGGTCTCTGCAGCCTTAAACCAGGTTTCTGTTACTGCACATATATCGATTTTTTCCATACTGAGGAGTGCCTCTAGTGCATGCATTGTGAGGTTTAGACTTCTGGCATTGAGTAGCATTACCCTCAGATTTTTGTTACTTGTGCTATTTACAGCAGTGGGTTTGTCTTTTGAGCCTTGCCTAAAAAGGCACTATGGGGGTGGCAAGAGCCTTGGTCAGTATTCTAAAGCCTAAGGGTGACAGGTGCATGCTGTATCTAGTGAAGCAGCATGGCTTGTCGAGCATGTCATCCCAGGTGGACAGACACTGGATCCCCTTTGAATGACACCAGAAACTTAGCCAATTGTTGAAAATGATAATTTTTTTTCTTTATACCGTGGTATCATTCTTGGTGACGGCAGGATGCTACTCAGGGTCAGGGTCATACCGGCCTGGGCTATGTTATCAGAGACCTCTTCCATGTCTCTTTTCATGTAGTCCAGGGAGGTACAGCTCAGGTCATTCACATCAACATGGACAATGACAGAGTTGTATTTGTACTTGTTCTGGAGTGACCTGAGTGCTTGTATTATGTGGCGGATCCTGGCATCCAACAGGCAGCTAACAGTAGCCTTCTCCTTATACAGCCTAGTGAGTGGGACAACAGTGTGCCTGACTATAGAGTCACCTATTACTAGTATGTTGGGCATGTTATTTTGCCTTAAGGGCTGTGATTGCATGGCACACTGGTTTTGTGAAGTATGTGTTTCATGGTTTGTGTTGGGGGGGTGGAGGTTGCTTGGATGTCTGCTTTGGAGGTCTTTGTTGCTTTTGCAGATTTTTATTTAAAGCCTCCGAGCATGTTTTAGTGTATTTATGTGTGGTTTTTTGCCTGTGCTGGTTTAATGGGTCTATGTGAGACTGGTGGTGTGATGCCAGTATTTCCCTTCACTTCTTGACTGTCTGATCTAGTTTTGGGTTGAGAGAGCTTAGCCTCCAGTTTGGCTGTATAATTGCATCTTTTGCATGTATTAGTGTTTGGTGGTAGGAGGAGAGGGTTGTCTGTGTACATGAGGCAGTTGTAACATTGCCTCAAAATGCCCAGATTCACCAGTTTGACTGGAGAGTACACCTGAAACTGCCCTTTGAACATGCCTGGATAGGTACAGTGAACTGTTTTACTGAATGGCTGCTAAGGTCGAATAGAGAGCCTTGTCCTTCTGTACAGTATGGGGGGGGGGTCTAGTGTTAGGGTTTATAAGTGCTTGCTATGAGTTTTGAGCAAGTGCCGGGCTGAGAAATAAATGGCTTGAGTGCTTAAGTTGAAAGTTTGTCTAGTTCCAAGGGAAAAATTGAAGAAGAGACTTTGTGGAGCCGGAAATAGTTATACCCTAGCTAACCTGCGCTGCCCAGTGCGCAAAACTGGGCAAATGTGTTTTTTATAGCAGGGAAATGAAAGCGATAGAAATCAGCCCAAAATGGCCAATAAACTACTAATTTCTGGGCTGAAACCCCTCCTCCATGGACAGATAGGTTGCGCAAAGCTCCCCTCTCTCACAGGTGAGCAGAGAAACTTCCTTCTATCCAAGTAAGGTATGGGCAAACACAGTGATTTGTAACACAGCCCTGAATTCAGCACTAACCTAAAAACTGGACTATACTAGCTTAGAAAGGTGGGAAACAAGTATTTTTTTTTTGTTTTTTTTTCAGAAAATAAAGCAGATACAATCAAAAACACTTTAAATGCACAGAAAAGGATGCTTATTGTTATATATCTCAGTTCAAAGTTGTATTCAATGCCCCTAGTAATAAAGTAGGAAGAATCACAAATGAAGTAAAAGCAGATGAATAAAGTGCAATTTCATATATATATATATATATATATATATATATATATATATATATATATGTATATATATATATATATATATATATATATATAAAACAATAGAAAATGAACAAACATTTAAACAAGTTACCCGATTAACCAGAAAAAAGCTCAAAACTGTGCCCTGTTCCAGCAGTCTTCAATCAGACAAGTTCTAACTGCACACTCGCTCTACTAGGGTGCAGGGAAACCTTCTCCAAAAATAGATGTCCTGGATCAGTGCTCAAGTTATACAAACAAAGCTAGATTCAGCAGGCCTGAATCTGGTCCTATGCTACAGCAACAAGGTGCATAAATTTCAGAAAGAAACAGTTCAAATAAGAAGGCACAATAAGCCTGTGACCAGAAATTCCCAGCTCAGAGGGGCAGAATCCAGCCTCTCCTCCCACAAGAGTGCAGACCACAAACCTTCTTAATGTAGAATAACTGGCCTAAAGCCCAAGTGCTTAAACCAGAAGTCATATACTTTTAGAATAGCAGACACTGAGCCTTCAATCAGCAATTCCCAGCTTAGAAGGATGTAAGCTACCTGTCCTGCCACAACAGTGCCAACCACAAACCTTCTTAATGTAAAACAACCGGTATGAAGCCCAAGTGCTCAAACCAAAAGACTTAGAATAACAGTAACAATTTAATCAGGCTACTACCAAGCAGTAATAAATGCAGCAGAATAAATAAAATTGAGTACTTTTAAGAAGAGGCATAAGCAAAATAAAGTAGGAGGAAACACAAATACAGTAAAAGCAGATGAATAAAGTGCAATTTTTTTTTGTTAGTAAAGTGGAAGGAGAGAGGAAGGAAGAAGCTAAGTGGGTTGGCCTTCTCAAATATTCCCTCTGTATTAAGTAGAGTGAACACTAAACTCAGAATATGATCTTACTGTATTCGGTTAAGTGAGCAAATGAGATGGACTCAGGAGCAATGTTCAAATACAGACTTACAGGAGGGGTGGGCAATTCAAGAGCCACCAACATTAACACCAAAACAAGAACAGGGAGGGAGGGTGGGGACAAACTGCAGAGAGACACACAGCAGACACTATTCAGTGAAACACACAATTAGGTACAGAAAAAATGAAATACATTAAAACTGCAAGTTTGTACTTAACTTCAGGGTCTAATGCAGATGATTATAGCCAAGTAAGTCTCTCAGAAGTTGATCATAAAATGATTTCTCAAACTTTGTGGCTAGCACTTAAAGTACTGAGGAATCCCTCCAGGCTAACAGTTAAATATCATCTAACAAAGAAGCGAGAAGACCACCACCCCGTCTTACAGCAGAAAGACACACAACACACACTATTCAGTGAAACACACAAAACATGCAACAATGCTTAGTATATATCAAATATCCTTAAGAATACAAAGTAGAAAACAGAGCCACAACATTTAGGTTGCAGTAAGCTGAAGCCTCGTCCATTCCCATCCTGAATACTCTGAAACAAATTATCAGTTCATAAAGTCCCTTTTTCAATATTAAAGAAATGTGACACCAACTTAATTAATACGATTGCCTCAACCAATACATCAAAGCACATGCTTCCATGACAGAGTAATGCATGAGCTTAATGGAAATTCTGCAATTAAGGTGAAAACAGTACTGTGCATGAACATATAAATGCATAACAAAGAACTGCATTGCTCACCGACTTTCTTTTGTCATAACACTGTCATGTATAAATGCTGTAAAAAATATATACATAACAATGCTGTTTCTTAAATCAAACCTGCCAGTTTTATGACCACTATGCCTACTACCCCTAGATTGCATTCAGATTTTTTTATGGTGATGTCACATATGGAAGGATATGATTCTCACCCTCTAAACCACAGCCCTGCATTTACATTTCTTATTTTCATTCTGAGATTTCAAATGACGGTAGCACATTTGAAAGCATGAGGTGAAGCTCCAAGCTGTTCTGCTAAGGAAACAGTGATTGTTGTCTACCTCTTGCAGAAATCATACCTGGAGAAAATTAACAGAGCAGTAAGCAGAACTAAGTGGAAGAAGGATGGCATCTGGAAAGAGCTGGGTGAGCACTTGTCTTCCCTGAAAAGGATCACCCATTCTGGGCCCCAGTGTTGGGGACATGCAGAGGCTCAAGCTGAATAGGTAGACCAAGTTAGGGTAAGAAGACCAGAGTTCTACAGTAAGTATTTTAACTTTTTATCATAATTCAAAGAGGTTGTAAAAATGCTAGAGAACTATTATAAAGATAAGTTATATAAATTCACTTTACATATAATAATATTTTATAATATTTGATGTTTCTATAATTATTAATTATATACATGATTGTAGAAATGAACCCCTAAACAAGTTAGATAAGTACATAGAATGGATTATATATTACTTTATTGTTGTTTTTTGTTGTTTTTTTGGGAGGGAAAATATTCTTTATTTATGAACGTTTTATGCATATAAAATTTGTAAAAATTTTTTTTATTCAATTTTACATTTAGGTTATTATTTTAAATTTCTATATTCAGATTCTCAGGTTATCTTGATGGTATTGTTAAATAATATGCAACATGGCACTATGGGTGATAATTTCATGAAAATATGAGGTATTTTCTATCACCTTTAAATGACACTTAAGAGATCTTATATATGTCATGATATGAATATGAAATATTTTTACACTATCTGTTTTCTGTATTATGGTTCTTAATATAACTGCATAAACTTCTATTGCAATGGGCATCAAACATTTTTAATAGTAAGGAGCACTTTAAGTAATTAATTGTTTATTTAGTCAGCTAATTGATTGATTGTTTGGTTTGACCGCCAAAAAGTTTTGTATAAAATAAGACCTTTTTTTTCATTTTAATTACATCTGAAGAAGCGTAGTCATCCTACGCGAAAGCGCTCATTTTATTCCTTGGTTTGCAAATGAAGACGTTTCTGTGCTACAACGGAGGTTTATTTCCAAGTGGTGATTCCTTCTGTATCTGCTTCTATTTATATAAATTCATCTAAACGCAATAAGAAAAGTATGTGTAACTGCAAATATACACACATATGTAAGCAAAAAGGTAAAACAAAATAAAATAAACATATATCTGGTTTGTCGGTGTACTCATCTCGCTGAAGTGAGTGTCAGTGATGTGTTTTTTTTGGGTGAGAGAAGTAGATCCATATATATATATATATATATATATATATATATATATATATATATATATATATATATATATATATATATATGTGTGTGTGTGTGTGTGTGTGTGTGTGTGTGTGTGTGTGTGTGTGTGTGTGTGTGTGTGTATATATATATATATATACACACACACACACACACACACACACACACACACACACACACACACACATACACACACACACACACACACACACACACACACACACACACACACACACACACAGACTGACAGATATGAACATATATGCATTGGCATATATGTATCTTAAATATACTGGAATTATTAGTGTTACAGGCAGTCAACCTTTCAAAAATACATTGATTTGTGTAAGCCACAAACTATTTATCAATATGACAATGTCAAAGTGCATTTTTTCCAAAATAATCCCCGAGATTCACTAATCTTGTGTGCAGAAATAAGTTATTTCTGCACAGAATTGACCGTTTAAGGGCAGCACAGCAGCGTGCTATGCATAGTAATGAAGGCGCGTTGCTTCTGCTCCTAAATGGACACGGAGCATGGGTAGTGCAGGGGGTGTGTCTGAGAGCAGAGCTCTCACAATACACATGCTCCTGCACTCAGGAAGTGTTGCTCAGCAATTACAATGAACAAGAATGCTCATAGGAGGCGGCATACCTCCCAACTGTACAAATCATTGCAGAATGTCCAAATTAGTTGTTCATGCAGTACCCCATTTGGCCTGGCAAATCACTGGGATGATCTCAGGATTGAAGTCGGTAAATAACTGCATACATTTCAGTGTCAGACTTTAAATCCATCAGAAAACGTATATTAAAACAAACCTGTTACATTAGCAACTTTCCCAAGTTTATAAGAGCAATAATTAAAATACAGCTGTAGTTGGACCTCATGTTGTCAAGCTTTGTCCAGATAATGTGCATGAAGAGGTTGAGAGGTATGGGGGGTTGTTAGGATGTCTGCTAAATGTGCAGATGCAGGCAGGAATCCACAGCAATAAGTGAAACCTGTCCCTTCCTAGAGAAAATAGCAGTAGAATTTTTTTTTTTATCAAACAGATTCAATTTAACCATAGGTTTGAAGGTTCCCCATTGCTTATTGCTTAGCTTACGCATACTGTAGGTTAAATAGTACAAGAAGATAAATAGCAAGGTACATTTCATTGAAGTATTACTGAAATAGTGAGTGGTCAGAGCATTAACTTTGTGAGCAGTCATTCCCAGTTCAATTCTCACTGTAATAAATTCCATTTTCCATGTGAAATCACTTTATGAACATTTTTTTTGCTGTATAACCTACTAAATAACATATATTTGTGAACTGGAGTACTGCATTAAGTGCAGATGTGAGCTGTCATTGTAATAATGTGGTAAAATTTACAGATAAACACAAGTGCCCCATACAATATACATACATATGAATCAGGGATACTAAATGAAGGTATAATGTGTAATGAATGATAAATCCATAGACTGTCCAAATCTAACACTTTCCCAAGACCCATGTTTCATTTCTGTCTAAATTAGTGCAGGGGTAAGCAGGAGTAAGTGGTTTTAAGCAGTAGTAAGCGGGTTTAAGCCCATTTGCACAGGAGTAAGTAATACGCACACAGGTTAAGCAATTTTGAAGCTAACTCTCTGTAAGCATATTTAACCAGAAGTTAGCATTGCTTACCATCACACAAACCCACTGACAACTGCTTAAAAGTGCCTTAATCACTCCGTATCCAACAGCCGCTGTTCTGCCCTGCAACAAATTAAACAGCCCTCACAGGTCATGAACCCAGGATCCTGTACACTATAGCCACAGCAGTTAACCAGTAAGCCATCACAGCAGAGCATAAAACTGAGGTATCCCCAAACAGATCCTCACTATAGCAAAATCACAATTTACACGTGAAAGGAAATTATATACAGTTTTATGTTATATAACTTACTACATAACATAAATATGTGAACTGGAGTACTGCATTAAGTCCAGATATGAGGTGTCATTGTAATAAAGTGGTGAAATCCCCAAAAAAACAGAAGGACCCCATACAGTGTATGTACACATGAATCACAGATACTAAACAAATATATAACATGTAATGAATGATAAATCAATGCCAAACAGCAGATAGTGTGAAAATGTATAAATAAGCAATTCTAAGCATTGCACACCCCTGCTTACTAGGTGTAAGCAATGTGTAGGCGAGCTAAATTAATCTGCCCATTGATATACCCCTTTAATCAATGCCAACCTTAGATAAGCAGGTTTGCCCATAGCTTAGCATTTTCAAAACCATCCAATCACGGCAAAGTACGGGAAATTGGCCCTATTTAAACCTCACAGGTGGGAATACATCTCATAACTGGTTGCAGCTTCCTCCTGTAGGCACTATGACCGGTGTGGGAGAAGGATCGTGCTTCTGGGTGCAGTTTTGAGGCATCCAGGAGTCCAAAGTCATAGCAAGACTCCTCATTAAAGACCACAAACAGAGACTGCTGCAGGGCCAGTACCAGGGTTCCCAATATAAAGCAGAAGCCTGAGACCATCTTGCCCGTGACCTCACCAGTGCCACTGGCATCCCCCAAACTGGTGAGCAGAACAGGCATCACTATGCCAACCTGAAATGGAAGAAGGGGGAGCTCTTGGATCAGTGGCTCCAAGAAGCTAGGCAGTTGGGTGATGTCCCAGCCGTATGTAAGTACTCATCCTAATACCTATTTAATAATTGCCAGCTCATGTATATTATGGATAAGTATGGCTAAATATTCCTCTTATGTCTTTGACAGTGGCAGCAGAGCAGGCTGTGAATCAGGAAGCCCATGCCTCTAAGCTGCAGAGGCTGCATTGTGAGGAAGTTTAGTAATACTCTTGCATGTACTGTCATAAGAAATAAATCTAAAAGTAGTAGAAAGTTAATTGCCGGTATAAAACCTGTATTGTGTATGGCATCTACTAAATAAACCAGACAATATGGCAGGAAGAGTCTCATATAGGTTGTATGTAAATAAAAGGCTAACAGCCTGGCAATAAAGGTATAACTCCTGGACTGCATGTGTTTACTCTGGTATCATATGGAAATGTAGTGTTGCAATCTCTTAATAGTACTGTTGTATTAAGCACTGTTACCCACACTGTGCTACATAAATAACATGTGTAGGAATGTCTGTATATGACTGTTGAAATCACAAGGTCATATTGTACAACTGAGAGACTTAGACAGAAAACAGTGAAAATATAGACAACATAATCCATACAGCACACTCAACTGAGACTTGAAGTGTTGTATGTTTAGCACACACAGCCATCATTCAAATCCTGGGAGTGGTAGTAAGCTCTATGCAGAATCATACCCCACAACTGTACAAATATTGTCAGAAAGTCCAGATAATTGGTATAATTCCCCTGCCTGTCATCCTGTCCCCCTGGCAAATCAGTGGGATGATCTCAGATGTTTAGGCAGCAAATAATGACATACAACTGATTGTCAGACATCATAACTATCAGACATATATCTATAAGAACAAACCTGTCACTTTAGCAACTCACCAAAGTGTTATGAGAGTAATAAGCAAAGTATGTCCCATCTCCACCCCCATGTTGTGAAGCTATGACCAGAGTGTGTGCAGTAACAGAGTGTGACATATGTGTATAATAATAATGTGGAATCTGGTAATATGTGTGGCAGCATTCAGGTAGTGTTAACAAACATTCCCCCCACAGGTCTGTTCGATATGAAAACTGTGCCTAGAAATAAAAAAAATTGAAATCCTGGACTGGTACTGTTTAGTCTGGTATTGTATGGCAGTGTTAGTTTTGCAGTTTCTCTGAATAATAAGGTATTA
Source organism: Protopterus annectens (assembly GCF_019279795.1). NCBI lineage: Eukaryota > Metazoa > Chordata > Ceratodontiformes > Protopteridae > Protopterus > Protopterus annectens. Next base: position 1,785,250,874 of record NC_056731.1, read on the forward strand.
CTCATCACTGTCATCCACACAGTGCTGCATAATAAAACTGTCTAGGAAACCCTGCATAAAAGTGTTGTAATTACAAGGTCAGATTGTAAAATCACGGAAGGCTCATAGACAGAAATCAGAGAAAATACACTGCAATCTCTATATAGCACACTCAGCTGTGATGTACACTGTTTTATTTTTAGCAGACACAGCCATGGTTCAAATCCTGGGAGTGGTAGTAAGCTGTATGCAGAATCATACCCCTCAACTGTACAGATTTGTCCAGAATGTCCAGATAATTGGCCCGTATTTGCTGCCTGTTACCCTGTCCCCCTGGCATATCAGTGTGATGATCTCTGACATTTAGGCAGAATTTAATGTCATATAACTGATTGTCAGAACTGTAAATATTCGGAAAATATATATGAAAACAAACCTGTCATTGTAACAACTCACCAAAGGTTTATGAGGGCAATAATCAAAATATGTCCCAGTGTCACCTACATGTTGTCAAGACATGCCCGGAGTGTGTGCAATAAGAGATGGAGAGGTATGTGCATAACATCAACCTGGAATCTGAGAATATGCGTAGAAACAGTCAGGTAGTGTTAACAAACAATACCTCCACAGGTATAGCAGGTAAAACACAGTTCATGTATATAGTTGTCTACAACCATACCTCTGTCCAAACTAAGGCCATGGGGTAGTGTAATAATATCTGTAAGGTACTAATTCCATCACTAAGAAAGTAATGTGAACTACAGGGATATACAAGTTAACTGACATCCCCCCCCCACACACACACACACACACACACACCATATCTGCAACAATAATCTAAATACACAACTCAATGGGTATGTGTACAATAAAATCTACTATTGGGACATTTGTCTTATTGTTTGATAACTATTTAAATTTGTTTCTATGCATGTGCCATGTTGAAATACTCCCACATTGGTGGCATGCTGCCATCAATGTACTTGCATGCTGTTGTAATGGCCACTGTGGTTTCATATAGGCATGTGTTCTGTTTGCAATGTAATTGTTCCATATCTGGTGTTTTGGGTTAATGGGAATATCTATGTATGCTGTTATATCTAGTCCTGGAATGTGTTAACTATTACTAACCCACATATGTTCTAAAATTGAAACACCATAGCACATTTGGGAAGGCCAGGCCAAACGGTACCTCTCCCACCTAATTTGCCCATGGCACCAGGCCCCTGCACATCTGGGGCCCACCCCCAGGACCACCTCGTCCACTGGTCCTACACCACCATTGGGTGGAACTGCCTCAGGCAATAGGGCTCACCCCGCTCGGAGTGGGTGAATACAGGATACTGTCACCCATTGTCAGGTGTGGGGTCTGGTGCATTGTGAGCATATATGTAAAAAAATATATATATATAAATATATATATATATATATATATATATATATATATATATATATATATATATGTGTGTGTGTGTGTGTGTGTGTGTGTGTATACTGATATATATCTATAGATATAAAAGAGAACACAAGAAATACATATATGACTAAAAGCACCGTTAATGGGGGTGAGGGGGCCCAAGCTAAGTAACTCTTGTAATTATTGATACCCCCCCCACATCAAAACAGATCTGACTTGCAACACAATGCCTACACATGCAAGTCCCATACCCAGGACCCTACACAACATAGCCACATGAAGTTAACAGTAATTCATCCCACCTCTATGATGTCAGGATGGTATCAATAACATATCATGCAATAAAGTCTGACAACCATAGGGAATGTACAATGTGGAAGCAAACATTCCAAGGATACATATACACACACACACACACACACACACACAAATATATATATATATATATATATATATATATATATACACACACAAACACACACATATACATATATTACTACATATAGAGATGTATTGCTACACTTGCCACCTTTTAAAATGGACAGTGTATGATTATCTCATACAAAAGACAATTATTGCATCAAACATATACCCACAGAGAAGTCAAAGGATATGACACCACACACAGGTTTGCATACATAAGAACTGTTTGTCTACTATTACAGTAGTATATGGCATGTCATATAGCTGTTAGATGTTTGAAATACATACTAACTGAGCAAAGCAACTTTAAATCAGATAATTTTATATAGTAATCCGAAAGCATAACATATGTTGCTGTCCAGGCCAAGGCCTTCAAGTAGTACAACAGTAAAGAAAGACTGGTCTAGAGGATAACAGCAAATCAACAGTAAGTAATGCAGATGTAATTCAGCAGCCTCCAATAACACTCTGTACTCAACCCCTATAGGGAAAAGAATGAAGTTGTCACAATGAGTATGTATCTATTACATAACAATGTTTAACTAAAACATCACTATCACACTGACAAACAGAACAGTCTGTATGACAGTAATCACTAGGCCACCAATGTTCCCAAGGTGAAATGTATGAAAATGTACTGCCATATACCTTAATGTGTCTTACTACTGATATCCCTCACATGTTGTAACAGCCTAGGTTACATATGGTGCATACCCCTCCCCCATAGACTGACATACAGGGGCGTATAACAGTGTTACATACACTGACCCCGAGGACTGCACAAGGGCAGACATGTTTTGTCCAGCTGTAGCCTACATATATATGGACCGTACCCCAAATTATGTGTGGGGACCACAACATCACTGGAATAATGACAGGAATGGCAGCATGACATAATCACAGGCCACTATATAATGACTCTTACTGCATGTCATATGGACTAAGCCTGGTATATAGGAGGAGGACAGAGGCCAGAAGACAGGGCCATATTTGCAATATTGTTATTATATACTGAGAAAGTTGCTGGTGTTACAGGATTGTTTACAACATACCGTTAGTCATGAATATGAAGTCAGAAACACAAATGGATGTAGCCATGTACAGACAGCACTCAACAGACAGAATACCAGTGATATTTCTGGGAAAAGACCTGTGTGGGGGACAGCAAAACATAACAGGCAATCCTCTGGCCATCATGTGGATAGGCCCACAGTTGAGAGCTATGCAGACAGACTGCATTCCATGCTAAAGTAGTATGTACACGATAAACCCTGTAACACTAGTGGTATACAATGCATATAACAACACTACTCACACTGTCTGTAGGTCTGGAACCTTATTCAAATATGTAGCTGGCCTGAGTCTGCAAGTCCTCTTGTAAGAGGTATTGCTAAATGCTGTCTGTAACACAGCTGGCCACACACAGGAAGGATGTCCTCCAACCAGGAAAGGTAAAGGGACTACACCCACATGATGTAAGAATTTATAGTAGTGGGTTGCCATGACAGTGGTAATTGGAAGTATTGCACAGCAGGCTGCATGCATGTAGCAAGTGGTGGACAATGATTGGTGCAGAGGCCATCACCTGATCATGTGCATCACCTACAAAAGCCATGTTGCAATCTATTCAAAGCAGCTCAATCCATTTAGTGGAGAGAGAGACTGAGATAGAGAGAGAGAAAGAGAGGAAGAAAAAAAAAAAAAAAGCAACAAACACACATTCATCCATCGACATAGCAAACTATCTAGAAGCGACAACCTTCCGACAAGTGAAGCATATATGCATGTAATTGAATATTGTACTTGGTTCATAATAATGGGATAGATGGTGTGGAATAATTTATATGTGCCATCAGGTGTTGTTATTGTAATGATGTCCAGCTGAACAACTGCTATGGACAATAATGTCTGTCCCTTTGGGCAGTGGGCCATGCCTGTCAACTGTGCAGATCAGCACTGACTGACAAGATGTAAGCCATCATAGTGTGTGTTGTGTAATGCAAGACATGTATATTAGTGTGGCCAAAAGCTGCTGGTGGAAGTAATGCTGTTATGATGGACACGTGAGTTTCAGAGCCCACCAATTGCAGGACAGTCATGTTAATGTGTAATGTAGTATGCACAAATGCCATAGGTGTGTAATATGCATATCTGTCCCAATATATATACCCTCTAATGTTAGGCTGTGTCCACATGTGGCACCTGTCTGTGCTGTAGCAAGCAGAACAGTGCAGCTGTGAAGGAAGGAGAGTTAGAGAGTGTGGACTAGATGTCGGAATGCACCCTATATATATATATATATATATATATATATATATATATATATATATATGTATACATGTATGTCTACATATATATAGATATATATATATATATATATATATATATATATATATATATATGTGTGTATACATGTATGTCTACAGCTATACAGATACCTATATGTTTGTATGTATATATATATATATATATATATATATATATATATATATATATATATGAATCTAGGACTTTTGATCGAAAGATCAAAAGCCCAAATCCATTACCAGCGAACACACTTTAATGAAAGCGCTTTCATTGAAAAAGAGCTTTCGTTAAAGTATGTTAAAAAAGAAAAACACAACATCTACTTGAATGCAGGGGGCAAGCCCCCCTGCACACACCCCATACTTTAACATTCTCACTCCGAGGTCGCACTACAGTGGGGAAAAGGGATTTTTCCCTTACAGGACCGTAGTACGACCGGAACAACAAGCATACTTGTGCAAAAGTGCTGCTTCAGTGAACAGCACTTTCGCGAAATAATTCTCACCAAATTGGAATTCGGTGAAAGATGCAGTCGAGCATCTGTATGGATCTCATATATATATATATATCTATATATATATATATATATATATATATATATATATATATATATATATGTATATACATAAATATATATGTCTATGTATATACAAACACACATACATATTTATATAAATACATGTCCCCTACTGTGACAGTGCTGCACAATATGTGTGAGGGAGCATCACACATATCAACACACACACACACACACACACACACACACACACACACACACACACACACACACACACACACATATATATATATATATATATATATATATATATATATACAGCAGTAAGTGGGTGCAAAATGGACAGTTATGTCAGGTGTGAACCCCATGTTGGGAATGCATTGCCCTTATTTGTGAAGGTGATATTGGTAATTTGGGGAAGGATAGTAGGTATATTTGTGGATGTAGGTTGGGTTGGAAGACAGAGAAGACAGCATACAGGGGTGATATATGACACATGTAGTGGTTAAACCCCCTGGATGGGGAGTGTTGTCTGCGATGTGGAAGCCCATGAGCCCCCATATGGAAACAATGGGACCAAGTTCCCCACCCATGGGCTGTCACATCATCAGCTTCACGGCCCCTGAAGGTGCCTGGGCTGTGGGCTGAGGAGGAGGAGCATGCGGACCCTGTGAGTGTGTACTGAGGGCCTCAAGGTGCTGTAGCACATCCCCAAAGTCTCTGTGGAGCTCCCTGTGCACCAGACCCTGGACCTGACTTTGGGTGACAGGATCCTGATCCTATCTGTCTGTGCTCCTGGGGGGATGAACTCCATCCCCTGAAGTCGTCCATCCTGAAAGTAGTGCAGGACCTGTAAATGAGGAGGTCCCAGGGTGGATCCCACAATTGATGTGGCCTGGTACCATAACCATATGAGGTGAGAGAGGTGGTTCTGCTAGCAACTGTTCTCCAAACATGCTATTGTGTCACTGTTATAGAACATATGTGGGTAGTAATAGTCCCCACATTCCCAGATTATGTCTAACAGCATGCATAGATATCCCCAGTAACACAAAACAACAGATGTGCAGCAGTTACGTAACAAACAGAACACATGCATATATGGAACCATAGTGGCCTTTACAATGGCATCCAGGTGACATTGTCCGTAACAGGCCACCAATGATAGTGTCCCAATATGGAACATGACTGCAAACAGATAGCACAAATTGTTGTACAATACGATATATGTCCCAACAGTAGGTCTTCTGTAGACATATCCATTGAGTTGTGTGATCAGATAGTTGTTGCAGATATGGTTGGGGGGGAGACAGAGATGTGTATTATCAACTATGATATCCTTGCAGTGGGAGATCCTCAGACCTGTTTCCATCTTTATGTCTTTCAGGCAATATGTTGAGGGAATGCTTGCCAATGTACACAGTGGAGGAGAATTATGTCATCATCTCTTACCTGGTGCTGCACTACAACACCTTGTTTGGCCATACAGCTCATGATCTGCAGGAGCGGACCACCCTGTGGAATTATATTGTCCACAGGGTAAATGATGTTGGCCTGCATAATTGTAGTTATGAGTAGGTCCAACATTGATGCACTGATCTACTCCAACATGCCTGTCGGTGTGCTGCTGTGGTCAGGGGGAACAGCTTGCAACAGGAGGGGGTCATGCCATCCAGTCCCCCGCCACATGTTGAGGAGCTCCTTGCCAGCCTTGTGGCATCTGCCCACCTGCAAACACAACACCTGGCACAGAGCATAGTGCAGGTGGGTGCTACCCACACAATGGCAGAGGAGTGTGCAGGTAAGACCACAGTGCACATCAGTAGACCACTGTTGTGTATCAATCTGAATCTGTAGAGTTAGATCATGCATATGTGAGATGAAATATATATAGTCTGTTGCTGTGTTGTAGTAATAAACAGATGTGCACTGTAGTACTGTGGGCTTGTACTGTTGATGTACTGTAATGTTGCATCCACCCTGTACCAATGCCACAGGTGTGGGTACTGACATCACATCTCTCACACAATTATGCCAGCCCCTCTGGTATACTTCCAGGGCAGCAGCCTGTAGCTGGTGAGTATGGAGTTTGTTCAGGTTTACCAGTACACTGGTCATGTTATGGCCATGGTATAGTCCATGCACACATTTAACACACCGACCCATAATGCATGCTGTACATGTTCACATATTGTTGCCTGTTAACTGCAGTGCATCACAGTGGTCACCATGATGGTGTATCTGAAGTGTATGTCAGACTCCTGCAATATAACTTACATCCTGTCATTGCAAAATGTGTGCACAGAGATGAACATAATGTTGGGACAAATGGCCTACAGTAGGGACATGTCTGAAACATCACCCTTATACAGTGCTACAACAGTGTATATACTACTATTACAATGGCATCTGTTGCAGATCTACACTACGGCATATCACAATACTGCAGTCCACAACCATTACAACCTTCAATGTGGTCCTAACATGAGCAATGAATGTGTAATATGGAATCCTATGTTAGGACATCAAATATGGGGAATACATACCTTCACAAACACTGGAAGCATATGTGTGCATACACTCCAGATAACATATAGTGGACGAAGCTGTTGAGGTACTGACAGCATGCATTCTTCATGAGTATGGACCTACCAGCAACTACAGGTCCCCAATGTCACACCAATAAATGGTCTGCTGTCCAAGACATTTGGCCATCAGTTGTGCCCACTTACCTGCAACAGAAGCAGCTGTGGCCTGCACACATCTTACATGCCATGGCATGGATCACATTCCCAGCAGGTAACACCCAGGAGTTGGACATGTAGCCAAGTCTCACCATTGCATGTACCATCGCAAACAGTGCAGACAGTCATGTATGTGGCAAGGATGTATGGGACAGGATTAAAGTAGAAAATAAACAGATGGCCATCGAAGACAGATGATGTTACATGTTGTAAACTGGTCATGCAGGCTGCTTAGTAACATGACATAGCACTGAGGGAGTTGCAGGAATGTCTAGCAAGTACTAGGTGTGCAGTACCCATGTCAGCAATTGCCTGGATTCTGCATAAGTGTGGCCCATGGCTTAGGTAATCAGATGGTCAGGAAACATCAGCCAGGCCTCCCTACATGTAGCATATGCATAACAGAAAAGGTCCCCAAAAGGCATGGATTGCAATGTTTACTGGTGTACCAAGACCACAATGGAAACCTACAGACAGTATCAATTAAGATACATGTGCTGCACAACCAACACCTCACCCCACCTCAGGCCCACCATCCCCATCTGTACCTTGCTGGTGCCAGTGTACACCTGTATGTTTGCCATTCATTAGCTGGGACTAGGCTGGTACACATGGTGTTCAGTGTTTGGGACACTGCAAAATGGCATGCATGTGTAGGCCATAGTTGTCAAGCATCTGCAAAAAGACTGAGAGTGGGGAGGGGGTGTCATCATGACACAGAAGTGCAATGAAGCAGAGATCCAAAGGATGCTACAAATGGCTGTATCTGCACACAGTCAAGGTCAGGAACTGTGGCAGACATAACCCTGACTCCACAGCAATAGTGATGGCACTGTGTGACCTCCAAAGGATGTGCACATGAGTTGACCTTGCAATCATGCAGAGTTGGGGGACATTTGTAGGACAGACTGACAAAATACTGGCAAATGCAGATGACCAATGCTAGCATACTCCTGCCAGGAATAGTGACTGCTGTAGTACACATAACAGTAGGCACAATAAACCATTATGATAAGGTCATGCACACATATGCACCCACAAAGTGTATGCATCTCAGTCAGCATCTACACAACTAACACATTTATTTGACACTGCATTTGATTGCACAGGTCAAATGTCACATATCAAGTTCATGTAATGTTAACATATGAAAAAATGTGGTCCCATGGCATATCAAGGAAGAGGGCAACATATCAATAAGGGTATGTGCACTCCCTATAGCCATGGTAAGGTTTGAAGGTTGTCAGTGTAATTGTATTGTATTGACCATACATGCTCCGCTGATGATGAGATCTGTAAATCAGACATCAGGCATTCACAAATGACATCTGTCGACATATCCCATGTATGTGTTGGAAAAACACATAGGGGCTATGAGCAGCAGAGCAAACATAACTGACACAATAATACACATTCAGCAATGGTGTGTACACCTGTGAGGTATGGTGCACAGCACATGCCAGGGTGCCAAATAGGTGCACAGCAATACTGCGTACATGGGTGCAGTGTGTTTCAGTGAAAGGGGCATCACCTACTAACACAACCCATGCATCCTAGAGATGTACAATGTTGTTAGCAGGGACTGACTATAGCTACACTGCATGCTGTTGAGTGCCATATGTCATGCATTTTGACAGATGGGTAATGGAAGGTCTGTGTGTAATATCTTTGTGAAACCTCACCTGTAAGTGTGTGTGTGGGGGGGGGGTTATTTTGTCTGTAAGTGCAATCTGGTGGAGTGGAGGGGGTTTGATGTATGTAGGATGTGCGTGTGTGCGTGTGTGCGTGTGTGTGTGTGTGTGTGTGTGTGTGTGTGTGTGTGTGTGTGTGTGTGTGTGTGTGTGTGTGTGTGTGTGTCCATGTATGCACATGTGTGAGTGTGTGGCTGTTCATACCTCTCAACTTCTCTTTGAAATTGTGCAGTACATGGACATGGACAGATACATGAGACACCAGGAATACTTTTCTGACATGTAATCTCAGGACAGCTGATAGTATAATAATGTCTGTAGCCTATACATACCCCATCACCAGAGGCCATGGCAGAGGGACAGTTGGCTGTTGGTGGCATGGAATAGGACAGTGCTATGGCACTTGTGTCTGGACACAACAGCCATAGCTGGATGTCCGGCAGGGTAGCACATAGGCAGATGTACAGGGGTGCTCGTTGGAGGGCTGCTGGTCATCGTGCCCCTGGTAGAAGTGCCACATCTGGTACCACCAGATGCATGTGTCAGGTTGTCATGGAGGCACAGGCATGTATAGAATGGTACACCAGACAGGATCTGAATCTGCAGAGAGCTACTCATTCAGCTGTGACTGACATCTGTGATCTTGCAGGTGCCCTCCATTATTTTACAGATGTCATGGATAGATGGTGAGGTGAGATGGTGGGACTCCTTGACTGTAGATTGTCCATGCTCAAGCATGTGGTGGGAGTGGTTTGATGGCCATGTGGATGTAGGCCAGTAACATCAACAGCTGGAGGTTGACTTTGATGTGCAAGGACACCAAGCCACTCCCGTGTTGGCAGTACCAGCCCCAGGACTGCAGTGGGGCACTGTTCACACCAAAGCATGCCACATGCACATGGCCCTTGTCAGTCCCAGGAGGGACCTCGTTCCAGCGGGCATATGTCATCATCAGGGGAGAGTACTATATTGTGACTTGTATCTGGACATGCCCGTGGAACCCCTGGCAGGCACAGTTCTTGTGTCCATGGCCAGAGGCAGTGAACTGCACACCCTGCCAGGTATAGTCTGCAGCTGTCCAACACACACCTGTATAGGGCAGCCACATGGCAGAACTGTGTGCATGCATAGTCAAACACAATACAAACACAGCTAGGGCAACCCCATGCCTACACACACCACATCCCCACGACCATATCAATAATTAAACCCCTTCACTCACACACATGATGTCAAACATATGGCTCAGCCTAGGTCTCTGGAAACCAACAACACACCCTGTGCATATGATGATACCTGTGCCACATCCCTGTCATCCATAACATCAATGCAGGGGCAGGTTAATATGGTTCTGATGCACACAGCGACTGTACTATGGTGCATCAATGTACTGCTATGTAACATGTTGTCAGCAGTAAAGTTTAATGCTTACATATCAGGAAGTGTAGCTGTCCAGCCATGATGCATTACAGCTGTTATTAACACTGAGTGATTGTGGTCTCCATAATGTAATCTGTTTGTGTTGTAGGTGTCCATGTATTAGCAGGAGGATGGTCTGCTGTTGTATCCTACAATGGGTATGGCACTGTGGTGACACCTTGGCTGTGCCATATCCTGGATACAGGTGAACACATGTCACAGGTCTGTATAACAGTTACTGCATGTGTCACATGACTGATAGGTTTGGGAGTGGTGAATACAGGTTAATGCATGGTGGCTGCTGTTAGCAGCCCTTCTACAGTGGACAATGGAAAGTGTACTGGGTGGTACACGCAACATGTTTGTGTATACCACACACAGAGGCTTTGGTGTTGATGCAATACACAGAGAATACTGTACACTTGGATGCATGTACCTGTGCAAGGAACACATTGTAGCCTATGTAATGCCATCAAGCCAGAATACGCACAACACATTGGGGAAAAGCAGTCCACAAGTTTAATGTTATTGACAGTGGCACTGGCAGGGCATATGTCCCCTTCCCCAATGTAGTGCAATCTTCAACTTGGTAAACATAGGTGTGCTGGTGTGGGTGGCACAGCTTTACCCTTTGGAGGGTGAGAGGTGCTGTAGAACTGCAGATAGTGTGATAGATAACTACCTAACCTGTTAACATGAACTGTACATTATTACGGCCAGCTAAGCGGGGGATACACTCAACAGTAATTGCAATGATGGTGGCTGTGTCCAAAAGAGCCACACCTAGCTATATATACCATCCCCGGTTTCGCAGCACACCTATACAGTGGGGAAGAGGGCATTTACATATCTACCACTAGTTGTGATGGAATGTGTGTCCACAGGATGATACCTGTGAAATGTTAGCATATGCCAGGCAGTTCTCAGACATATGACCTCCTCGAGCATGTATATTCTGCAAACAGAAGTAGATTCCTTCACATATACACAGACTCTTACTTGGCAACAGTGGGACCAGACCCCTACTTAGGTATGTAGTGCTATGGATGTGTGTGGCTTTAATTGCACACACCACACAGCTTTTATGATGAGGTGTGTTCCAGGTTACATGTTACATGAAGAACATCCACAGGCCTGTGCAGTATGGTAATAGGGGATGTACTAGTTGTTTATGGACAGTACATAGTGTGACATACCATCATATACATATTGACACGCACATAACAGTCAGATACACATCTGAGAGACCTGGGCTTATCAGTGCTAACTACCTTGTCAGTGTGTCCATTGTATTACAGATAGGTTGCACACAGCACATGCATAACTGGGCTGGATAGTGTTATCAGTTACCTGTATGGTTGATGGTGACAGTGGTCCACATACAGTAGAAAATAGGACATGTACCGGGGGAACCATGGTATAAAGACTTTATACCCAGCAGCCACACCCCACAGTGAATATTGTATGCACCGAAACCCATGATAACACTCTGACATACCCACCCATCACACATTGACCAGGGCTGCAATACAACCCCTTGTCCATCCCAAGAGTGCTACTACAGGGATATGCATCTAATGCACACACCACAGGCAAAGTAGGGTGATGCATTGTCATGCCTCTCCTATAGTCAGTAGCATCACTATCCCTAATACTGTGTGGCAATGCATATTGTAATAGGAGAACGTGGCCTCAGAATGCTGTACCATACATATATACACACATGCACACATATACACACTTGCCAGAACTCAGTGGGTATCCCATGTCTATCAACCCATTTGTACAACAGCGTTGTGCTAGTACCACAAGGCCCAGGTAGCCCTTAGGGAGAAGAGTGTAACCAGGTACATGTAATGTCCGGTACAGCAGCAGCCACATCTAACTATGGCAATGGGGGGTGTGGTGGGTGTGAAGGGCCCCAGGGTATTCTTAACTCCAGGTCTATAAACACACAGATACAGATATTCTCAGTAATACACACATACACATTTGTCAGTACTGAGGTGCATCAGTGCAGGTGTTCATATGTGTGTACCATGCTATTGTCCATGGATGGATGGGAAGTGTAGGGGAAGTGTGTACAGTGGTATCATGCCACCTGCCATGTGGCAGCAGGCCATCTATCAACAGATACAACAGGGTGCCCCTGGGTGCATCTTTCAGAGGGCCATTGAGGTGCTCCAGTTGACATGTATGCAACATGTATTAAAAAACATGGTCAGTGTCTGTCTTGGAGGCCTGTACCCAACCATTTTCTGTTGACTGTGGTA